>NC_140610.1:9228801-9426301 GCF_057381915.1 Diplotaxodon limnothrissa | reverse complement strand
CGCACATCCACGGGGTGACCCTTTACACCATCTGCTCTTAGTCTTAACAAGCTTGACAGCTCACAGTGGGGTGGAGGTGACCATTTCATTATATCCTGACTCACAGAAGAAAATAAGAGAAAGACCTCCCCTCCACATCCCCTACTGAGTCATGAGGGGAAGGAGTGACTCAGAAGCTAACTGAGGCTAATATTTTAATCGTGGGCTTTCCTAGGGAGAGTCCTCTCCTTAATCAACTTCTGTCAGGCATGCTCTGCCAGCCTGATGGAGGTTTCTAAGAACTTTTAGTCCACATTAAATGGACTTTAAAATGACTCAAATTAGGTTTGCAGCCTCCACTGCATGCGGACGTAGTGTGGATCATAGTCACAGCAGGACTCCCCGAAGCACATCATCCTTCAAGCTTGCACGTGTGCAGTGATGCTCAGGCTTAGCACTCCCCCCCTCCTGGCTGCAGTTAAAATGTCAGGCCTAATTAGTGTGCAACCTGCTGTGCACCAGGACTCCTGCTATATTAAGTCACAGTCTTAATGAAGCATACGTAGAGGAAGGTGAAGCACCGATACATGGCTCCAGTTAAAGGGTGAGGCTTAGACGTTTAAATCAAAGGTTGCCTATAAGATGGGATAAACACTCTCACTTAAAAGGTACATCAGTGGTCACACATGGTCACACTGTCAAGAAACTGGATTCATTTTGGATTCACTGATTCTTCTGGCTTATAGAGTGGAAAAGCCAACAATCCATACAGCAACCACAAATGCTGGCAACTTAAATACTACTAGATTTAGAATGGTGTTTCTAAGGCAAACCAACCAACCAGTTTGCATGTCTATACTATACGCCCTAAATCGCCCTAAATCCCTGTTTAAGTCACCTGACCTGACCTTGCACATTAACCCTACGAGCTCTCTCCAGGTGTAAATGTTAAGATAAGCAAAATATTCATTTGCCTAAGTCCTAAGTCCTAAGGGTATAAAACAATAATGATGATGGATTTGCTTTTACATGAAATGTTTAATATGTAGTTCATTGTATTTACATGTGCTGTATTGTGCAGTGAAACACTGAAGTGGTGTATAAGCGTGCTTATATGTTTGTGTCACTGTGTTGGGATTCATGTGCAGCAAATGTCCTCACATAACATTTCTATTTGGAGCAAAAAGGGGGAAAAAGTCACTATTTTTAGAGCAGTCAGCCTGTTAGGAATGAATCCTATTAGTGACAGCTAAAAGTACTCAAACACCTTCTTCTTTTTGCATGATTAAACCAAGCTGTGGCCCTATCTTTTTATTTGCTAAGCTATTTAGCCTTTTAGGATAAACTGAATATCTACTACTTTGTCTTAAGGGTACAAGACCTGCTCCTTTATTAACCATAAATTGTTGAGCCAAATGACCATATGCTACAAATCAATCAGTGGTTCTAATAGCTTTTGGATTCATGAAAGAAAAAGTTAAAGCCAATGATAACCCTCCTTTGTGTGCTATTACATTTATAGCAATATACACACTTTGATATCTGGAATTACAAACTTACAAGAAAAAGTAAGTCAGCAAAAATCTCACAAAGGAATAGACAATCTATTTAAATATTAATTGAATTTTAAGAGGAGGAATCCTTCAGTAAGATTCATAGAAAGCCATACCTGTTCCTATACCGAGTTACCTCTAAAACAACCCCATTGTGGCATTAATGTGCGATTGCACAGCCTGTTGAGTAACAATTTTAAAAACCCTCGGTCCACGAAGGGCCTTCCCTTAAACCCTGGATCCTCATCTTAAACCCAGGATTTAAAATTTGTACCAAAGGTTGTGTGAAAACTCACTTCACTATTAAATATGCTGTATTACCGCATATGAACCCAGATACAAGCATAAATAACAGGTTTAGCACGTTGAGCCTGCCTTCTATTGAATGTTGGATTCCATACACAGGAAATGTAATCCCCACTACTTTCCTAATCTAAACTTTGACTGTTTTTTTAAAAAAAAATACATAACACTGTTTTGAGAATAGTTACAAATATGGTTGTTCAGCTTTTCTAATTTAAAGCTATACTGTGATGAAAAACCATGTTACACTGTGCTAAAAGGTTAGTGTGAAAAACTCAGACCACAGAGACTGGGAGGAGAAAATACCCTACCTTGTTTTTAACATTGTAGGGCACGAAGTTTGCGAAAAGAGGAATGATGTCAGAAGTGGGATTCGAACCCACGCCTCCAGGGGAGACTGCGACCTGAACGCAGCGCCTTAGACCGCTCGGCCATCCTGACAACTACGTGCTGTACACTCACAGTCTCATATGAATCATAAAAGCATACTGCCTAATGCCACAACTTTCACTTATAAATGCTTGAATGTTAACACAAAACGCGTAATATGAATCTAACAATGGCGGGAGCGTTGATGATTTACCTCTCTTGCTTTATAAGATGATTAGGGCAGACGCAGCTACAGGAAACTGACGTCTCCTCTAAAATAACGCTGTTCTTGTGTAAGCAAACCTAAACACAAACCCGTTGTTCTCCCGAACAAGGGAATATAATCTACCATAAACGAATATAAACTGCAGCATAACCCACAGGATAGACATAAACACACGTAGCCGGGGCTTCGTAGTGCTGGGATGAGCAAATGGCTTAAGCCTGCAGTACCTCACATGTCCGCTAGAGGCTGACGCCGACAAAACTACACTTCGATTGGACGCCTAAACGTCTCTGTAAATTAGCAGGTAGGTCGTTTTTTATTTGGATTTCCTCAATGGGAAGGACAGAAGCTAAGCAGATAGAAGGTTGCTATTTGTTTCAAAAGAAGGGCAATTTATTTTTCACAAGGGGGAGTGTGCTGTGGTCCAACTCGCTGCAATGCAAACAATTAGCATTAAAACTGAAGAGCCACTAAATTGGTAGAGGGGAAAAATGAACTGAGTTTTGTATTCGCTGGCTGTGTTGGATGAATATAATGCAATGACATGACAGTAGCTGGGCAGAAAAGGTAACCGTTATTAATAGCCGCTTCATCCATTTAGCTGTTACTCACCGTAATTTGTGCACTCTCGTTATTTTTGTCTGCAAAACTATGGTCCAACTAATTTGTAAATTAATTTATTTAAGATTGCCATGGGCTACAATTATTTAGTCCTTTTTATCAAAGCTCCTAACCCTTTGGGAATTCTGCCCCTTCTGAGTGTAAATGGTGTGATATTAAAGTGTGTGCAATGTGCATAAAAGAGCTGTGATTCTGCAAAAACTAGATATAAATATTTGCAAACGTTTGTTGCTTTTCTGTGTTGTTAAGGAACTGAGAAACATTTTAAGTGTCCAAGGAGCCTGCTGCCAGTTTGCATGCCAAGCTCGGTAACAGAGTTACTTCTGCATTGGAAAAAACAAAACAAAAAACTGAACTATAGTGTAAGTTACTGTAAGACTATTAGCCTTAATGGTTTGTGACTTCCAGTCCAGCCTTTGTGTGGGCACTTGTAGCTCATAGTGGGTACGTGACTCTAGCTGCTTAATTTGCTTATCAGAGCTTTCAGCTATCACTGCTCTTTAAGTATTCTGCCATCTGTAATAAACATAGACCCATCCAGCTCATATCCTGTTTTGAACCTGTCAACATGGTACTTTAGCTCAAGTGTCTGAACTCCTGGGACAACTGTGTGACTCATTTCCATGTGTGTCATTTTTGATGTTGAGTCTTTAAGGAAACAGGGCCGAGCATCCAGCAGGAAGGGATTCCTTCAAGCTCAGACATCAACAACATCCCGAATATTAAAGCCATAGAGTAAAGTCAGAGGAATGGGAGCGAGGATGGAAATTATGCCAGACTTACCCTCTGCCAAGGTCAGTCACAAGCAGTCTTACCCAGAAATTTTGAGCGTAAACAGCACACATCAAGGCACGGGAAATGCTGTGTGTCAGAAATGACGTACTTCATCTCTGAATAAGCAGCGATACAGCGATGCTTGTTGTTCCTGTGTACAGGAACTTGCATCATTGATCAGCCACGCGAGACAAAGCTTTCCAGGCCTTGGGCGAAGGAGACTTTAAATATGATTCCAGAGATGTAGATTTGGCACATTTTATGATTTCGATGATAGTAAAGAATATTATAGATGCAACTGACCAGTTTTGGGGGGGTTTTTTGCTACTGAAAATTTTAATCCATTTAATCCAGAATCATCAAGTCCATAGGTTGTGCTGCAGGGTTGCAAACTATTTCTCTTGAATGCAAAATGTATGTGCTTGATAGAGCTTTAGACACATGAAATACACAAGTTTCTTGATTAATTTTAAAGAGTAAGAACTCTTTTTTGTGGTAGTGCATTGACAGTGATTTATACTGTTGAGTACTTATATCCTAATCCAGTGTGGGAATCTGGGAAGTCTGATGGCGATAGTGGAACTTCTTTATAGGATTATCCTGGTAGTTTTAAACATGGCTTTTATTTTTAATATTTTGTGGTGTCTTCCTTTTGTTGGAAAATAAGCCCAGACTTAACAGAATAATTACAAGACCCTCACCAGATACCATATTTTACTTCTTTTTTTTTTTACTATATTTTCTTTTTTTGCACACATTCATCATTAAAACAGCGCAAAATGCCTTTAAATTTTTTGATTGTTACATTGTAACCACTGCTATAATGTAACTGCATGCATCTTATGAATGATAAGTGCTGAAACATCAAACCTTAATGGCTGTCCTCGTGTCTCACTAGCTGTCATCAGACAGCCTGCTGGTTTGCTTTGTCTAGCCTCTCCAGTAGCTGTTAAAAGGGGCTCTCTCACACTGCTGAACTTATAACATCACTCATCTAAATCATTACTGCGTCTGCTTTTCAGGATGCATGCTGAGTAAACTCTGTTAGCGCAAGAGAACACAACCAAAGCTACAAATGGAGTATGTGGGCCTCCTAAAATGGAAAAGATGGGGCATGATTTAAGCTCAAAGGCATGCTGCCCTTTCACTTAAAAAGAGCTATGTTCCTATGTTTGGACAGCCCTTTATATTATTGTATATATATATATTTTTTTTACATAACTGTGTATAAAGGGAAAACAGAACCATAAAAATATATGCAACCAATTTCTAGGGTTTCCAAATTAGAAATTAGCCATTTACCTGGATATCACGAGTATCAATTAAGAATAGCTGTCAAAAAATTAAGCATTGCAATCCATATTGTAACTAGCACAATGAAAACATGGATCAGCACAGGTAACGTCGCCCCGTTTATTCCCACACACGGTTTCAGTTCACACACACAACAGATAAGTACCGTATGTTCTATCTCTTAAATGGAACAACCACATTGCAATTAGGAAGCACAATAGGAACATCCTCCTCCACATTTAGGTGAAGAGTTATACCACCCCAGGGAAAATCTGCAGCAGTCAAAAACAAGCCAGATAGCGCTGCAGCATACGTGCTATAGACCAGTGCAAGCCATGCTAGTAGAGAGAGAGGCACCAATGCAGGCCAGGCTGCAAAAATAGGACACGCTCTGCATTTTTGCAAACCTCATGTTAGGAAAAAAAAAATCCATCTGTAGTAGTATACATAAGTTTTCATACCTTTTTATTTCTCTGTGCTGTTTCTGCTTTGAGATATTAAATAAACATTTTGAAAGCGCTCATAAAAGTTTACTGAAATGCACAGAGGAGAAAAAAACGATTTTTCAGTCCCTTTTTTGTACATTCTGCAGTAGCGCGCAAGCTTTACCGCCTGTGCTGATTTGGTAATCAGGCCGTGCTTATGGGTAAATGGAAATCTAGCCTTCTCCTTCCCCGGGTTGGCAGCCATGTGCTGGCCTCCCTCTGTGCTTTTGCTGGTCGTCTGTATCTGCTTAGAACAGGTGCCGGATCCCGTTCAGCTGCAGCATTCACAGCACAGGTACGGGTGGGAGGCCCTTGGCTGCTCGTTCAGTCCCCCAAGTTTTCCAGGGGTCCCCATCTGTGTCCCCGCACATCCTCTGCCACATGGCACCTGTCCCTCGACGAGTCTGGTCCATTCTTCGTCCGGCGACGTACACGCCTGCCTGCCACCCCACACTCTGCCTGTTGTTGAGCCACAATGAGATGAAGAATAGCTGCACCCATAATCCCTTGCTGTGAGATGTGTGTGTGTGTTTGTTTGTGTGTGTGTGTGTGTTTTCCCTTCTTTTTCCTCCTTTGGCCAGATCCGGGGCCAAGTACAAATTGTAAACAGGTTATAATGCTGCTGTAACACACTCCAACTGGAAATGCACTCCAACAACATTTAGCGTTTGCTGATGTAAATGTGTCTTTATCCGTCACATAGAGTAGTTTAATTTGGTGGAAAGTTCAGTGCATTTACCGCTGACGATGACGACGACGTTGTAATGGGTTTGCTGTTTTGTGTGCTCGCAAAGCTTTGCGGGAAAATTCCATCAGAATTGCTCGGAACAATAAGTTTGCTCCATTGAGCAGCAAAAGCGAAATCTATTTTAAGGAGAGGTCACTTGTGATCACACAGCATTCAGCAGGAGCAGCTAGATAATTCAAATGCACTATATTTTTGCACTATATTTTTACACAGGACGTAGGTTTAAACAGCGTCTTAGTCTCCATGGTATGCCTTAGTTACGTAAAACAAATCAGCCACATCCTCTTGGCCTATAGTTAATGCTAACAACGTCATATAGCGCAAATGTTCATCATCCAAATATGACGATACTGGACGCTCCCTCTCTAGCTACACAATAGACTTTAGTCCAACCAGACAGACAGCCTCCTCAGTTCCTCCAGAGGACACAATATCCAAAGTGATCACTGATCACCTCGGTCCCAGCAGATGGATAATACTTTACACAGCTGCGAAAGCTCTGGGCTCCGTCCACCCACACCAAGCTTTTCTCTGTTACCTTGACAGTTAGTGTTGCATTGGACCAGTGAGTTGTTTGTTTGCCTAGGGAAGTGACATGACGGCAGAGGAGGAAATAGGAAACATAACAGACTACCTGACAGACTCATTCCATGGGCTTGACCTGAGACTGGAGCTGAGCCAGCCAGCAATCAGAGAGAAAAAACAAGAGGAGCCTTTTTTGTTTGTTCAGTCTGTATCCTTAAAATCATTGAAATTGTAAATTTGTGATCCTGCACATGTGTCAAAAATAAAATTAACCAAATTAAAGGTATTATTAAACTCAGCCGGGGTGGAGAAATCAGCTGTAAGAGAAAAAACTTAACTGCGCATGTGTGCATTAAATCTAAAATTTACATGGTTCACCACCGCTGGTTGACACGTCATTTTGTCTTTCCGTTCTTGATGATTTATTGCAGTTGGGAAAACAGCAATAGCCGTCTTTGGATTTCAGCAGATGGCTCTGACTAAAGGTTTAGAGTGCTGATGAGTCAACTTCGAGCAAGGACAAAAATTGAAGATGACAAACTGAGTGTTTCCCGTAACTTCCCAGAGCCTTAAAATCGCAGAATCCACAAATCTCAGCAAACAATCCAAATTATGTAGCTCCTGTGGGCATTTCACAGGAGTGACGCTGGCATGCCAATCACTTCATTATCAATGCAAAATTCAAACCAATTGGTGTGCAATAGTTTGGCAGTGGAGATGAGTTTGAGATTTAAAAAAATTGCTATTTATTACCTGGCTGCATGCGTTAGTCAAAAACAGCATGGCTTGGAATGTAATTTTAGCACGGTTATTTGCATATGTGTGGAGTTTGAACTTGTTGGTTTAAACCACTTTCATAAATGGAAGCTATGTATCTCTCAATTTATGAAAATTCAAATAAGCTGAACCTATAAATTAGGGGTGTCAAACATAAGGCCTGGGGCCCAGAATTGGCCCACCGAAGACACCAAACTGGTCCACTGGACAGTTCTGGAAATTTTGAAGGAGGGAATATATTTTAGACTTTATCTGTGTCTGCTTTGATACCTCTTTTATTTCCACTCGTCCTACTCCAAAGTGAAAGTAACAGATAATCAATTAAATGATGGGGAGTTCATGTTTTTTTCACCATTTACTATAGAAATGTATTATTTATGCAGTGGGTTCACAAGAAAAAAAACCCCAAAAAGGGCACATTCTGTCAAATAAAAAACAGTTTTTGTTTTATAACTGCTGGAGAGTAATTTTACACATGTATTTCTTACAAGTTAAGCCCAAAGCAGCACTTCTTTATCATGTGGAAAAAGACAGATGTTTTTCTTGAAATTGTTGTTCTTTTTCTTGAATTAAAATACCTCAATGATTAAACGTTTAGTTAAACTTCTCTGCACTGACAGAAACAGGAGTTTTACTGCTCTGGCTCACTTAAGATCAAAGTTGGCTGTACATGACCTACAATGTAAAATGAGTTTGACATTCCTGTTTTAAATGATAACTGCTAAATAAACTATTGAGAAAAAAATATTAATTAGAAAAATGTATTGTATAATAATAAAAAGCCAGGACTGTGTCTGTAATTTAGGAAAACTACTTCATGTATATTTATGTGTGTATATTATTAGGCCCTTTAGCTGTTGCTGAAATCTACTACCACTGAAAAAAAACAGCCTCCTTCATTCTGAACAAACTTCTGCTTTGTTCTGTAATTTATGTCAGATGATACTCGGTTGATGCTTGCATTTTTGTCCTTGTCACGGCGTCCTACCCTGAGGTGGTGGATTTGATTGTTGAGACATTGCTGGTCATCTTTACCAAGGGAGTCTGCACTAGCACCCTGAGCTGACCTTGACACTTGTGAGGCTGATGCCCCATCAGCGATTCCCTTCTCACCTTAAATGCCTGGGGCACCACCCGTCCGACAATCAGAATATGGTTGCGTGCATATTGACCCTCCACAGAGTTTTAAACCCTGCAGCTACAGAGGGTAATGATGTAACCTCAGAGAAATGAACACCAATACCAGCTGGCTGCAAAGACGAGTATATGATGAATGTTGTCATTCTGGCGCGTTTTATCACATCTGCCATGAGCTGTGTCAGAAAATACACAATTGTGGTTGACTGTGGGTAACTATAGGGGTCAGAGTTAGTGTGTGTGCTCACTACAACTGTTGTTTCAGGATAACAAGCCTGCTTTAAGCTCATTATTGTGTATGTTTGTGTGATGTGTCTTTATATTTGTGGTCAAGGTACAATAGGCCAGGTTGACAGAGACTTTCCCCGAAAAATAGTGGATAAGTAAAGACGGGTAAGTAAGATGCTAATCAACACGGCACCGTTTCCTCCCGCTGCTGAACAGCGGGTTCCCTTCCCTCACTCTGACTCTTTAATGCAGGGCCCAGCCAGGCCCAAACATCCTGACGGAGAGAGGCTTTTCCCTTATCAGTCAGGAAACACCGCTCCTCCGCCACATCCTCTTTACAAGAAGCACGACTCAACCATTCCCAAAAAATGCAGGAAGACCAGCCAGACTCCAGGATTTGTCAAAAGCCCCCTGAATTCCTTTTATCGAAAAAAGAAAAATTCAAGAGAACAGAGAGGTTGAGAAGGGGAGGAATGGAGAGTTTGGAGGTGGGGGGGAGGTAAAACAGTAATTTTTTTAACTTATTTTTTCCACAGATTACGAAAGGTCTGCATCAGCAAGATATAACGTGGGGTGAGGGGGTGGGTGTAGAAGGGGGGGGGTCCAGCGTGCCGAAGAATGGCACCCAGAATAAGACTATAGGAAAACAAAGGATGGTTGAGATGGAGGCGGACGCCGACGAATGTGCCTGTTTTACACTAATCCTCTGAACCGGGATGAAATGAAAGCGAGAGGAGACGGATGGAGAAAGATGATGTAGGGTGGAAAAAGCCAGCAGGGGAGTGGGTGTGTAGAATGGGCCTCTCACAGCTAGACAGAGCCTGAAATAGAAGAATACACGGTGTGACACTCAATTCAAAGATGGATGTGATCTTTCTCCCCCCGCCTCCCCGATTTGTTCATGGAGACTAGCAGGACTCCTGCTATCCTCAGTTTTTATTTTATTTAGAAATCTAAATGTATTTATTAGGACTTAACTAGCACTGCCTGAACTTACCTTCCCCAGGTCAGATATGAATCTCCTGTTTATAAGAGATGCTCAAAATTGTGCCTTTTAAAAATCTGCAGGCTCATTATCCAAGCAGCAAATGCCTTAATATAAAAATTGACCTTTATTTTTAAATTATTGTCTTTCACAAACCTAAATCAGCATACAGTTACAGTTAGCATTATTATTTTTCATTGTAGAGGTCGATTATATATTATTAAGTACTTGAGAAGAAGTATAAACGCCTTTCTGTCATCATCATATACATCACTTTGTTAAATTGCATAAGAAATGTCCAAACTAAAACCTCATTCAATTACAACTACTGAGGTAAGACTCCCAAACTAATGAGAGCAGGAACATGATACAAACATTCGAATGGAAAGCGCTGATAAGAGCATTACAGTTAGCATTTATGCAAAACATCAAAGGACTTAAATTAGCTTCTAAATAGCATCTGTACATGACTCGCTGGCAACAGTAACTGGTGACATTTACAAGTGGACAAACAAGTCTTTTGTCTTTCTTTTTTTTCCGACTGTTTTACTGGTTTAGAGATTTCATGACAACTGGAGGTGGCATACTGTAAGTGTTTTGTGTCTGCATCCCTGAGGTGTCCATCTCCTTCTCTTCACAGTCCTCCAATTGCTCTTTGTTCTTTCCCTGGCTCCAGACAATCATATTGCTCTGTAATCAGTTCAGTTTTTAATCATGGTTGGATTCATTTGCCCTTAGATGCTAAGGGTTTCCCTTTTATCAGCACCCAAGTGCAACATCGTCCTAAATTTCTTCAACCTTTGTAGTGTCTTTGATCAGTCACGCATTCAATAGGAGTTGTGACCACGCTTACGAGATGCCATAGTTGTTGTAGTAGGCCGCCGTCGCGTCTGCTAGCACGGAAATGAGGCTGGTTTCTGTGGAGCTGCTGGGACACGTAGTGGCAGAAGTGGTGGCGGCAGATGCCACCTGGATGTGTCCTGTAACGGTCATGCCGCTGCCCTGCTCCGGGTGGAAGCCGCTCGCGGTAGAGTTCAGGTACTGGTCAAACTCATTGCGGTCCACTTCACCGAGAAGCTCAGCTTGGCTCAGCTGGTCTAGAGTCTCCAGGTGACCTTGTGTCTCTGGTGGGGGGGACAGCTGACCCAGGTGGCCCTGGTGGACCCCGTGGTGAATCTGGGGGAAAGGTGGGGAGCTGTAAAAAGACAGGGGTGGGCCAGGGATCAGTCCACTGCCACCACCAGTTTGGGACATGTGAGAGATGTGACCTAAGTGTGAGCCCCCACAGTGAATCTGGGCGTGAGTGTAATCAGAGTGGTAAGGGGGCGGGCTGCCCATGTGTGTCTGATTCTGGTGGTGCTCGTCTGGACAGGAGACTGAAGAAGAACAGGAAACAGAGGAGCTACTAGATGTTGAGTAATAAGAGGGGGGTATTTGCTCGTGGTCCACCGCATCTAACGGGGACATCTCAGGAGGGGTGGGCAGGCCGTAAGGGTAGGTGTCGAAGCTGCTGTTGGAGCCAGCCGGGTCTCTGAAGCTTCTGACGCTGGGCAGAGCAGGGCTGGAGCTGGAAAAGCTGGTGACGGCTCCATTAGGGCTGCCCTCGTCTTTGTCGAGGGGGTGGCAGAAGGCTCGTTGATCTGGCAGAGTGCTGTGGTCAGGAGCCAGCCCGCTCAGGAGGAACCCGGGGTCGACTCGCTTGCAGATGCGTTTCAGCTGTTTCTTCCGGCGAGGCCGGTACTTGTAGTTGGGGTAGTCCTGCATGTGCTGCACCCGAAGCCTCTCTGCTTCCTCAACATAGGGCCTCTTCTGAGGGGGAGTGAGGGCCTTCCATGACTTGCCTGAATGCAGAGGAAGAAGAAAAAAAATCTCAATCTGAATATGGTTCAACAAGTTATAAAATGCAATATATATGCACTAGTTTAGCAGTCTTTATTATTATAAAATAAATTAGCATCTTTTAACTTACAAACAATTTATAAATAACTGCAAAAAAATTATTTTTAAGTTACAGAATCACATTTCTTTTAATTCACAAGCAAAATATCCAGTTCTGAAAATAAGGCAATTAGAAACGTTGGCAGGCTACGGAAAAATTAAACCTCATTGTTTAGAAATCGCAGTCTAAATTAACGTCTCAGGTTTGTGATCATAAACAAGAAATAAAATCAGTGTTTAATTTCACCGCAACTTTCTGCGTCTTTTGTAGCTCTGAATTACATTTAAGAAACTTACCAACACGCATTAAATGTCCGCTTTCAAGCCGAACGTCAGTTTTTAAAGATAAATACAAAAATAGACACATGTGGGCCTCACAGATTATTTCCGATTTCCGCAAGTGCCAGATTTAAAGTTTAACCTTTACCAATAATCTAAGAAGCTGTTAAGAAGCAGAATAAAACGCTAATTTTTCTCCGCTTCTGTCTTCTGCCTCTTAACGAATTTACTGCAAACTAAACTAAACTAAATACACGCGGATTCTGGCGATGCGCTTTTGAAGGCAGCTCTAACTGCGGCGCAGTTTCATTTACTTTAAGAAAGACAATGGGCAATTTATTCCAATTAAATTTTAAAAAAGTTTTAACACGTTTTTTTTATGTCATTTTAAATAAAGCAGCTCATTTGGCACTGCCGGATACGTGTATTAAAACGTGTTTTACTACAACCGAGGCCTAAGAGAGGAAAAGTAAGTAGAAGTGAAGTGTGTAATAAGTAGCTTAAAAATAATAATTATAATGATGATGATAATAATAATAATAACAAAACTCGTAACTTTAAATAACTTTTTTCCTCACCCAACATTTTGCTGAGCTCGGCATTGTGCAGGTCAGGATTTTGAATCGCCAGCCGTTTGCGCTCATCTTTGGCCCAAACCATGAACGCGTTCATGGGTCGTCTGATCCGCGGCTCCGGCGCCTTTTCCCCGGCATTCCTGTGAGGACCATGCCCGTCGGCTCCGTCTCCGTCTCCCGGAGGACACTCGAAGGACTCCGGCCACGACGAGTACGCGCTGATGAGAGCAGCCATCTGCGCGCTCTCCTCTGCAAACTTGCGATGCGCGTCTCTCAGAGAAGTTGTGTTCTCACTGTCGGCTAATTAAGCGACCGAGAAACTACACAGACATGCTTAAGTGATGATAATAATAATGAGAATAATAGTACAATTAAAACTCCACGGCTGCTTGACTCACTCACTGGATCGCTACGGATTTGGGAGAAAGCACAGATGTGCTCAGGCAGCGGCTCCTCTTCTGAGTTATGGTTCAGTCTTTCCTGGTGGATGGGAGGAAGCGCTTTATATTTGACTAGCAGGTTCCAAGAAAAAAACCCGCAGGACTCTCGGCTCCTCCTTGATTGTAAGTTGCGCCCCGTGGAAGGGAAGAGAGAGAGAGAGAGCAACATTTCAACACTACCAACTCTTTAAACTCGCCTCTCTACAAAACAGCACTTTCATCCTCTGACAGATATCCCATTTAAGAGATAGGTCAACTCATAAAAGTAATTCATGATTCTTTCGAGCTATTGATCACCGTTTGATCATCATCAGCTGGATTTTCACACAGGAAAATAAATACTTTGCAAACCTCATTGTTGTTTCCTGTTACAGGTGCATTAATGCTCACGTGTAATGATGAAAAAGAGGGTTTTGCAATTTTAGAGTTTTTACGAGTTGACAAGGAAACCTTCATAGAAAACACACCTAACCTGCTTTTGCAGTCTACGCAAGGCTTTACTCACCAGACTAAACTGGTTAACTGGTGTTTCCAGATTTCCACTGAACTCCAAGAGCAAGCAGCGTGACAAGTAAAACGAACACATACCTTTTAAAACTGAGGGAGGACGAAAACAAAACAATTTTATTTAAATTACTGTACCTTGAAAAGTAATTTGGTCATGTTTTTGTAGTCCTTAATAGTTTTGAGTGATTTTTTCACAATTAATCTTCTCATGCTCCCACAAAGAATCGTGATGAGTCTTTTTCTGAAGTTGGGGCTGTAGATTAATTTCTGGAACCTGTAAAGAGACCACGTCTCACACACACACACACACACACACACTACAAACAAATCAGTTTCCTCCTGTGGCAAGAAGCGGCTGCATATCAAATCCTGGAGTTCCTGTTGACAGGATACTCTTGGGCTGCAGCCATGGAGCAGCTCCCACTCTCTCACAAACACACTTGTCAAGTCCGGACGCTGATCACAGGTCAGATAGCGTCTTGATCTATATCACGCATGCAGACTACACACTGGAGGAACACTTCTTTTTTCCTTGCAGGTTGAGTTCACAGGCATCAATGTTAAGTTGCAATATGCATCTTTCGGTTGGGTGGCTGTGTCTGCTCCTTACACATCAAACTGAAGTGTCAGCTTTGTGTGAAACTTGCAGTGCACAGGAACAGGATACGGCACCTGAAGCCACAGATTGTGTGTGGAGCAGGCACATCGGTGATATATAGCGCCACACTTCCTCTTGCCTGTCTGACAGGGGTCACACATTGATGTGTAGTCAAAGTGCCAGTGAAAGTCAGCATGGAAGGAAAGTGAACGTGCGAGATCAAGAGCTAAACATCACATTTGCAATTTGGAATTAAAACACATGAGCGCTCAAAGTTGAGGGATACTGAAATGACTAATAGCTCCTGGTATTAACCGCTGTGTGGGTGAGAGCTGTATCAGCCTGCTGTTCACCCTCTAGAAGACATGTGGCTACTGAATACCTGGCGGGGTCTGCCTCCATACCAGACGACTGCATGTTTTTAAATCGAGCCTATATCCAAACCTATTTATTAATAGACTATTGTGTTATTATAAAAGTAAAAGCTTTGTCACCTGTCATGCATGGCCTACTGCTACACGTCCCAAGATCATCCTTTTACTTTCAAAATAAGTGAGGAAACGGAGGTAAGTGGACAATTGCATGGCATATTCTGTTAATGTTAAATAGTTTGTTTTTAATGAACACCTCCGTGCCCTTGCTGAAATTTAGGAGGAATAAAAATCTACATTTCTAAAACCATTTACTCTTTGATAGTTTTATTTTGTATCTATCCACAAACTCATTGTGGTTTCTGTGTGTGGTAACTAACTGAATTGCATAATCCACAGCTATTGATTGCAGAGGAAAAGATACCCGGGACGTCTTTTCGTCACAGGATGACCAATCACCATCTTCACTTTCAGAAGTTTCCGTAAAACCTAAAATAGAGACGAGGAATACTACAGTGTTTTCATGTGCAAGACTGGACGTCTTAGTTTCCCTTTTCCTCCTTTGACTCATACCAGATGACTGCTGAACAAGACAGACTAGTTGTTAAGCTGTCATATTCGGAAGATTTCATAACATTGTGCGTCACATTTGAAGTGGAAAAGGTGAATCTTCCAGAAACCACCTGTGTTTGAATATACGTGTGTGAATTTCTTTTTACTTTTTGAAATCTCTACAACCAAGCAGATTTTTTACCTCATCTCTTTCTTAATGTTTTTTTTTAAGTGCTCTTACAGTGTGCCGTGCAAAAATCTTGACCCATCTGGCGTTTTAATCCCACATTGCTTCAATGATGTTGAGCCCTGGGGAGGCCAATCCATGAATGATAGAGTTCCACTGTGTGTTTTCTATCCAGTTATGCTTTTACTGCATTGGCAGTGGGTTTGCGATCATTGTCGTGCTGAAAAAATGAAGCTGTTGCCTCTAATACAGTGGTGTCCAAACCAGGCCTCAAGGGCCAGTGTCCTGCAGGTTTGAGACATGTCCTTGATCCATTACAGCTGATTTAAATGGCTAAATTACCTCCTCAACATTTCTTGAAGTTCTCCAGAAGCCTGGTAATTAACTAATCATTTGATTCAGGTGTGCAGAACTAGGGTGAGCTCTAAAACCTGCAGGACACCAGCCCTCGAAGCCTGGAGCCGGCCAAGCCTGCTCTAATAGGTTTTACACTCACTCTCTCCTGACCTCCTCCATAGATTAGTTGATTTTGATGACCAAAATTTTCTAATTTGGATTCATCATTCCCTAAGTTGCAGTTGATCTTCAGTCCAGTTCTTGGGTTTACTTCAGCCGCTTCCAGTAAAACCATTTCAACTTCAGTGTGGATCAAATGAAGGGCCAGATGCATCTTTCAGGTCTTTACTGTTTATCTGTTGTTCCTTCTTTTCTTTTTTTTTTTTAAAGACTTCTTGTCCAGTTTTCTCACATGTTGAAGGACAGACTGCACACCATGCTCAGATATGTCAGGTTTTCAGGGAATCACCTTGTTGGTACAAAACTATTACTTTATGCTTGTCAAACAGTGTCATTTTTCATTAGATTCCACTAAAGAAATGGGAACAAAGTATGTTCTTACCACAAGCTGCCGGTAATCATCCAATTCAAAATTGGTTCTTTATCAAGTTATATCTTATGTGTAGAAGCTCTGGTTCACCATGCAAGTTTTTTTTTTATGGCTGAGTGATTCATAGGTCAGTAATAAGTGGTTAATAAATGGCCAGGGGAGGGGGTGAATTTACATACACATTATACATACACTAATAAATACAATCCTCTGAAAATGGTCAGGTACAAGTATTGGACTGAAACCAAGTGGAAGAGCAGCCAAAGAAAAGCTTTGCCTGGAGGACTATTGCTCAAGAGCACTTAAAAAAGTAAGAAGAAAAGAGTTTAACTCATTGGAAGCAAAACAAAGAAATCAGAGGTGTCTCAATACTTTTGCACAACATTTCTCTTGACCTATGGAGAAAAAAAAAGGGACACATTCAAAGGGTGATGGACATTTGGATTTATTAAAAAAAAAAAAAAAAAACAAACACTTCTGTAGAACTCAATAGTCAAGAATTCTTTCATATATCTGCCAAAGCATTATCAAAGTACATCAGCCATGTGACATCAAAGAGAAAACATGTTTCCGTTTCATTTTGTAAAGCTGACAGAAGCTGTCTGAGTCACTTTAATAAAATAAAGGGGCATCAAAAGTGGTGGGAAAAAAATAAACCACTGTGAAAATGGGCAAATAGTAATGCATTTACATATAAGATGGTAATATACAAAATTATATTTTCCAAAAAATGCATTTTTATCATAGGAAATGTGGGCGATTCTACTCATTTTAATTCATTGGGCAAGAGAATTCATAGAATGAAGCACGTGTATCATCTAAATATTATTTTTATTTTAAAAAGGGATTAGACGACAGTCATGTCAACTTCTCTCTATATTAAATACATTTTTAAACATAGCTGTATGTGTATCCCACTTTAATATCTGAGCAGTAAATATGAGGCTAACTTTGCTAAAGATTGGAAACAGGAAAATGGCTAGTCCAGGTGTACCCTTCTGACTTGAACACTGGTGGTAAAACATGTTGGGGGTTTTATGGGAAGCTCCAGACCTTTTTCCTAGTTTGTATTTCCTGTTGAGCCATGATAGTGGTGTTTTTATTCTCATCTCACTGTCAGCAAGATGTCCATACTATCTCCTCCTACAGCAGTGTGTTCCAGAGGCCACCAGTGCAAGGTTGAGGCTTTTTATAGGCTGCTTCAAGGTTTTTTCCAGTGACAAACACTCCCTATCAGTTTTTTCTACAGTCACTATCTAAAGAATAATAATAAGAAAAAACCAGCATCAATGGATGCTTTAACAGATTATTATGGTGTGTATATACAAGGCATTTAATTTCATAATACAAGTACCCCCTTAGGAGTCAGGAGAATAGTGCAGTACTGAGTCACCCTGCCCTAATGTAAACCCTGCTCTTGATGCTTCCTTTTCTTTTTCTTTTTGGATTTCTTTTCCACCAGCTCTTCCTTCCCGTCTTCTGTTGCTACACTGTCCACCTCATCTCTGCGCTTCTTCTTCTTTTTCTGCACTGTATTTAAATCTAGCGTTTCATCCTCTGCGGGCTCGTGTCCATTTAGTAGCTCACTTTGCTCACTGTGTTTTTTAAGCTTTTTCTTCTTGGTTTGTAATTCTTCACACTCAGTGCTACAGGTGGAGCTACAGTTTTCATTTACTACTTCTTCACTTTCTGCCATTTTTCTCTTTTTCTTTGAACGTTCTTTCTCTTGATCCTCTTTGTCCACTACTGCAGCGGGTGTGCTACACTGCTCTTCTGCAGCCTTTTTCTTCTTCTTCTTTTTCTTCTTTTTGGGCTCTTCTGTATCATCATTGCTGTTGTGGTTGAGACAGACTTCCTCAGATGCATTTGATGTCTCAGGAGTATCTGCATTCTGGGCCCCACGAGCCTTTTTCAGCTGAGCCATACGCTGTGCAAAGTACTCCTGCATAGTGAGAGTACTCGTGACAGTCTTAGTGATGGCTTCTGGGTCCTGGTCAGAAGGATCAGGATTCACGCCATCCTCCGCCTCACCCTGCGAGTCACTGCTGTTGCTCTCCTAAACCACAAAGACACGAGTAAGAAGGCAGAGTCAGGCTTTGATGCATCACTTTGAGAATCTACACAGATAAAGACAACAACCAATGGTAGAGCGAGGGGGGGCTTAAGTGGTCGTCAATCAACATGTAAAAATTACCACGGCAGACTTCAGTGAGTGAAAAGAAAGAGCACACAACAGGATGCTAATTTAACAATAGTTGTTAAAGCCTTAAAATAAGCACTGAACCACATTTATCACCCAGTCATTAATAATCTTCATAAATCCATCAATCCAGCTGTGGGTGTTTGTCACAGTTAGCTTCTTAAACAGTCACCCATCAGTGATGGCTCACAATAAAGAATTTCAGGTACTTCCATTATTTTCTAGTATGTTTCTAAATTCAACAGTCCAAAAATCATCTTCTATTTTGTAATTGTTGCATAATTTCCCTCCTAACATTGATCCTTTGCTCATACTGAGGCTGCGAGCTCGTGGCTGGCTCTGCGTAGCTTTAGCCACTTTCTCTTTGTTCGTTTCTTTAAAATGTCACTGATCGGCTGGCTGAGGGTGATTTAAGTGTCTGTTTAGGTTTATTGTTACAAATGTTTTCCTGGTGGTCTCCAGTGGTCTACTTTGACAAACTTTGTCTTTTCACTCACAATGTAACACTTCCACGCTAACAAAATGTTTGTGTGTTGCGCAAGTGTGTACAAAGCTCTTTGTCAGCATCATGCGTGTTGCACACTTATTAATGCACAGAATAACTCATGCTTTGCGTTATTATTATTAACCTTTGTTTTACAAGTAAAGACTTTAAAAATTCTAGACCTTATACCCAATTAAGCCAACAATGCCAGCATATGATAAATATTTTTTTAAATCGCTGTATTGTGGTGTTGGAAAAACTGTCGATAAGAAGACTAAGTGAATGTAGATTTTTGCGTTTACTAAATGTCACAGTGGTATTTCAAAAAGATTCAAACAACTTCAGCCGACTCATTGGCGATGTAGTGCACCTGTATGTGCCTGCCACTAAGATGCATCATTAGTTTAATTCTGAAATTAAGTGAGAGGTGCTCGCATCAGTCATCGTCCCCACGTTGATCGGAAAGGTTAAAAAGTAGGGCAGTTAAGACTCATTCTGCCGACCTTTAGGCTCCACATTAAAAGAGGACAACTTTACAACTGTGAGGAACAACTACACTCCAGATTTTAACTCCACAGCATGAACAATTTGTCACCTCACCCCTGTGAGCCATTTGTCTTCATTTTCCTAATGGCCTACTCAATGCATAATGATTTGTTCAGAAGAATACAGAAGCTCCTCTTGAGGATCACACCAAACAATATAGCCTTTCCATATTACCTCGGAGATGGTGAATTATTAGATGGCATTTTTCAAACCCTACAGATTAGAGATAAATTGAAAACACTGTTGTGTCGAGTCACCTCGTGGTTTTGGCCTTTAAGCTTTTACATTATGATTACACTACTCTGACCCTCGGCAGTGATTCAGGCAGATATGCTAACTAATGTTCGGGTAAAACAATGCATGTATGTTCTGGGACTTAAAAAGGCCTTTAATGTAGAGTGAAGTTACTAGATGTGGCTTTGGTCTTGTGTAGGGATGATGTGCTGTATGTTACTGCATGTAAAAGTGTTTTTTTTCCCCTTTCTTTAAACCAGTCACCAAGGACTTCAGTGAGCCCCTAAAAGCAATTAGTCTTAGCCAACTAAAAGGCTTTTCATAGTCAATATAGTTTCATCAAGGGAAACGCTATTGTCTTTGTGGTCTGATACACCGATTCATGTGGTAAAAAATGTCTGAAGAGCAAGAAAGGCTGCAACTTATGAACAAGATTTTTATCAGAACGAGAATGTTTTGCTGTGAGGATATCAGAGTGTTACATAACACAATCGCATCTACAAAACAACGAAATCAGATGATATGAAAAAACGTGACTGAGGCTAAATGACAACGCAGGTGTTCAAATGGACAAAGTTTTCCACCCTGACTACAAAGAACTTCTAACAAGGGGAATGAGGCCCTTCAGGTGAGGTGCCATTATACAAAACTTTTCAACTTCCCTGAGAAAATCTATACTCCCCGTTACTGCACAATGGCATCCTCTCTGCTTGGGAGAGTGGAGATGGAGCTTTGAGCTGACATCGCCAAACAACATGTAACTGGGATTTGGGAAGACGGCTGGGGGCCACTTTAGAACTGCCTGTGAAATTACTCTCAGGAGGGAGAGGGAGGGTGAAAGAGCTGGGAAGAATGAGGGGAGAGTGACTGAGCGAAGAACATCTTCATCATCAGGGAAAGGTGGCTTGAGCTTGGTATGTGGTTCATCCTCACTGCCTGGGGATCTCCATTAGACGCTCATCTGACAGGAGCAGAAGTGCTGTGCTGAGCACAGGCTGGACACACATACAGTATGGGGATAAACCTACAGCTCCAGTCAGCATTACTAGCAGCCCTGGAGATTTTTCTTGGCGTGGAGTGTTGAGGGCAACATGTTACTAAGAAACTACTCTGCAGTAATGTTTGGGATCTTGTTTCCCCATATCCAGGTGTGTCTTCTATTCGTTAGTAATTTCTTCTGCTTTACGGCATATGGTACAGACCCAAAACTACAAAAAAGCTGCTTCTTCTTTTTAAAAAAAAAATGAAAATAAAAAAAATTAGGATTTCACAGTACACTGTAAACCTTGTTGTTGCAATAAGATTAATGGTATACTAGCAGCAAGAATGGTGGCTGCTTCGTGAGTTATTATGGTAAAGCTTCCCATATTTAGTGGCAGAAGTTGACAAAATTCCAGCGACGATGACGGAACTTGAAAAGAAATCCTTGCGAAAAAGAACATAAAAAAAGCACAATATAGACAATTTTTAAAAAAACAAAAACTTAATCTTTTAAAGGCATCTTTTCCTTCATTTACACAGATATAAAAGCTGTATTATAAGGTACCAAGTATCACATAATCACTGTATTGTGGGAGTTTTTGTCACATGAAATGTATTGTCATAGCATTGTGAGCTACTCCATGATTCTCCTTTTTATATCATTTTATCTGTCTCTACATTTTAAAATACTGTCATTAAAAAAAAAAAAAAAAAAACCTAAAATGTTTATTTTTAAATGAGAATACACTGAATACTTACGGCCAATTATTCCACTGGTATAGAAGGGAGGAAAATAGGACGCATCATGTAACTTAACAATTTGATTTAATTTTACTGGCCACAACACCTGCAATAGTGAAAATTGAGAGCATATAACTTTTTCACTAAGGCTACAAGTTATAAATGTGTATGCATAAAATGATTTATTAAAATCATCCAAAAGAGAATGTCATTTCTTTTTGATATTTTTCCTTTTGACAGTGGTTAGTTTAGATTCACCAATAAACACGAATAATGTTTTTTACTTAGCATATACATACTAAGCTATCCTTTGCATAAGGATGTACCAAATGTACAAATTTATAATTGCTGGGACTAGAAGAATGACTTAAATAAATAAACAAATAAATAAGCCTGTGCTGTAGAACACACCTATATCAAGCCATGTCTACTCCTTCTCCTCCTCTTCTCCCAGATGCAGAACCCCAGGAAAAGGATGCACTCAATGCACTGTGTGCAGTTCTGAGATAAGGCTCCTTCAGCAGAGGAGCGGCCTGGCTGGCTATCGGGCCCTTCCTGCTCCGCTCTCTCCTCTGGCGGGGGCTGGGCAGGGAACACAGGGAGGGTCCACAGAGGGTCCCAGAGAAAAGGAGAGGGTGGGAAGACATTCAACAGGCCGTCTCCTTCAAGACACTCCAGTTCTATCTCTTCTTGGTAATGTAGTCACTGGAAAGCCGATGGTAAGACATGTGGCAGAGGTGCCAGGATACCGAGGCCAACACATTCAGTGGGAGAGTCAATCAAGCCAGCAGAGAGATGATGGAAAGGGTTCACCAGAGTGCATGCAAAACTTTTCTCCCCAGCAAAATGTAGCAAAAAGAAACAGAACGATGTTCAGTTCATTTATTACTAATTTGCTCTAACGGCTTTGCAGAGCAAGCTGGGTTACTTTATGTCTGCCTACTTCTAAAGAGAAACCAAAAGTTCCAGGACAACAGCTCAAGTAACATCTTAAATTAAGGATTTTTGCCAAGTGCAAGATATGTTAGGTAGTAAGTGATCGATTGGTTGTAATAGTCACCTTGTTGAATGTAGGGAAAATGTTCAGGTGTAAAAATCTGATCAAACTTTAAAATGAGCCAGATTTTACAGGCAGTCAACCAGATCAAAGGATCTCAGTAACTATAGGACTTGAGGGTGCTAGCAGTCAGGAGTAGAGTAAAGGTCATTACACAGAGAGTGTGTTGCAAAAAAAATCAACATGAAATTCAGAATTTTCTGGATCTAAACTTGCCATGTAATGTGTACACACGAACGCGGTGCATTTTTGTGGAAAAAAAGAGAAATACTGCAAATCCATCTACTCAAATTCAAACACAGGTCTAGTAAATATATGTAATAATATATGTAATAACTAGAGCAGGGCGATATGGCCAAAAATATTTATCACGATATACATTTGAAAATTTGCGATAACGATATAACTGACGATATAATTGATGCGAGACAAAATACTCCACAACATTACTAGCGCAAAAAGACAACCTTCCATTAATTTTCACTTAAACAAGAAGCTGGTTTTTATGTACATTAAAGCTTTATAAAAATGTAACAGTGCAAATGCAAATTCCTTGCTGAAAGTTTAACCAAAAGGCATTTCCAGTAGAAATGGGCTGACATATCCTGAGCATAACCATATATAATATCCACTGAAGTTAAAAAGAGGTGCTTTGCAACATTAACTGTAGTGTGCAGTACGTATTTTTTGGACCATAAGGCACATTGAGCTAAACAAAGCAGTTAGATAAATCAAACTTTATTAAACTCATTCTTCTTGCTTCCTCCACTTCTGTACCATTGATTCATTGATGTTGAATTCTCTGGCAGCTGCTCTATTCTGTCTTGTCTTAATGTTGGTTTAAAATGGAGCACTGTAACAAAAAATAATTTCCCCCAGGGATCAATAAAGTATTCTGATTCTGATTCTGATTATTCCCATGTTGTTGCAGTATATTAATGACTAGCCTTGTATTGTGGATGGATTATCTCAGTTGTTCTCCTGACTGACGTTTGGTCCGTTTACAGCATCCTGCCATGCGATTGCATTTGTCTCTAACCATGAGGAACCTTAGTGTTCATCCTCCAGCTTCACTGTTTATGTTATGCTAACATAGCTGTGTCGCTAGCGATCACGTAGCACATCATTATATACCAGCTAGCCCAACTTCAGTAACCCTACAAACGTCACTGCTGTTTAGTTTCCTGCCTTCATTTATGTTGGAAGTGATAGCAGAGCTGTACGTTTGAATTTTTTCAGAAATCTCTCAGTCAGAACATGCTATATCATGCTTAGGTAACTAGCGAAACTAGCGAGCTAACTTCCGCTAGCTTCCTGCTAACTTCTAACTCCGTTAAATGTAATAAATTTTGTTTTCATGGATGCCTGGAAGTTAAACTGAATTGTTACACCTGGTAAAGCAGCAATGCTGATCGTTTTATTAAAGATGAAAGAATTTAGACAGTTAACTCTCAGTGATGCTGCAGTGTTTGTTTGACCTGAAGTGTACTGAGTTTAGGACCCAGATTACTCCCAGATTTAAGAGCATCTTAGTCCGACAAATACGACAATAACGACGGCCGCTTGCATGTTCTGCAAAAAAATGTGCTTTGTTGTGTATCTGACGGACAAACACCAAACCAGTTCCACATCACTGAAGTTGCACCATTTTTACAAACCAATTCTGGTTCATCTGTTTCACTCAACAATCGGCCATGTGCGTATGAAAACAAAGGCACTGCGCATGCGCGTTTTACTCATATTCTATCGCGATATTTCATTTTCCTATCGTTGCCTAACATTATACCGGTATTACCGTGAACGGTATAATATGGCCCAGCCCTAGTAATAACAGAACCACAGTTTCTTTAAAAAATAAAAATAAAAAAAAAGTTTAGAAAATGCATATACCAACATGCACGTTAAACCTGGGGGAAGTTACAAAGTTTACCTGTATTTGATTTCTAAAAGTCATTAAAAACCGGGTGAATGTGAATAGTTTTGCAGACACAACACGCCTTCCAACTCATGTTAATTAGGATTTGACAATGCTCCAGTTGCTCATTTATTTTCCTAAAAAATAAATAAATAATAAAAAAAAAAAAACTGCCTGTTTGCATTACTTGCTTTTTTTTTTCTTCAATAAATTTCTAGCCAATATTGGTCGGGTCTGTAATTGCACGAGTGTGCCCTCATTGTTCTGCCACAATAATAAATTTGGTGATACTCAAGGTCTATGGATCAGGCCCTGATTAGCCAGCTGTCTCTCCCTGATGAACACGCAAGTCCAGCAGCCCCATCCTTCATGAGCCTGATGTGGGTGGACACGGGAAAAGGGGAAAAAAATAGATTGATACTTTATTTCCTGGGAAATAGGTAAATGTTTCAGTTGGCCACTTTAAGTACTGATGCTGCCTTCAGTGTCATTCTTTCATGAATCCTTGTTCTGTATAAATGTGGCCTACACAAAGTAAATTTTAAAACAACAAAAAAAGAAAGTAAATAAAATGATGAAGTGTACACACATCAAATGCCACACACGGTATGAAGCTTCCACAAAGCAATACTTTGCTTAACGCATAGCCTCAGTGTGCAGTTGAGGCAAAACGCATTAAAATGGGTTTGAAAAATTACACTTTGTGCCTGGTGCGAGAACGTTTATCATAAGTAACAAATGAAGACAACATTATGCATGCAGCATGACTGCCCTGTGCTTGTTTAACATTGCAAACGCTTGCTGACAATGCCCCCATCACGAACATTGGGGTACTCCCCCCCCCATCCCAATCCCAAGCCGGGGGAGAGAACAGACCGTGATTATTTTTCCCAGCTGTGATTTATTAGATTAAAGAGTCAGTGATTAAACGGTAGTCTGCGGCTGTAAACAGCCGAGAGAGCTGGAAATCTTTGGGCGGTTAGCTTTACCAGGCGGTAATTACCCTGCTCTCATGTATTCTAGCTTGGGCTGTAACTAAGAGACAGACACCCTCTTTTCTTTTCCTTTTTTTTTTGTGTCCCACGCTAATCTGCAAGTGTCAGCGAGCTGGCATGAGAGCAATCCACACAACTGCCAGGGAGGTAAAGTGGCAAATGCGATGTGTGTGTGTCTTTTAGGGATTTGGGGGGGGGGGGGATTTGGCGGGCCTTGATATTTTCGGCGGTCGTGTAAAAGGGCCTGTCAACAAAAATGCTCAAGAAAGGCAATGCTTTGCTCGAAGCAATTAGATGTTATCTGAGAATGTATTAGAGCTCTCCAGCTTCACAATGAGCCCTGCAGCCTGCGCGAATGCACCGCCCTGTTTAAAACTGCGGCAAACACACTGCGACAATGCACGTTTACACCGGCATCCCCTTTCAACATTTGAGTTCTGCATATTAATGGAAAAGTGAGCCAAAAAAAAAAAAAAAAAACCTTGACTTTTGGGGTTGTATTTCTATTTACAATGTCATTTTTACAATACAATGGCCTATACATAGTCTCTTTAAATTACATGATATGAAAGATAACTTCTCAGTTTGCTTACATGCCGTAAGTACAGCTGGTACTCTGGCTTTTTCTATGACCAAGCATCCACATTTCCTGGTCATTTTTAACTCACTTTACTCTCCACTGGCCTCAGTACCAAGCTGTAAAGCATAATAGATTTATATTTTAAAATAAAATAAAAAAAGGTCCTGAAAAGAAATCCTGCTTCTGCGCCATCAGCAAAGTTTCGTCCGACCCCCCTGGCACTTCGGCATCGCATCTTCCAAATGCTCAAGAGCCACCCGTGTCACCCCTGCCCCATATTCCTTAACACGGCAGTATCGGGGGAGCCCCTGCTGAAGCGCGATCCTTCATGTGGACAACGCGTGGGCAGGAAACACTTGCAACAGGTGCCGCCCGATGACGCTCGATCCTCGGCCCTTTGTGCCGGAGCACGAGTGGGAGTGGGAGAGGCCGCAGGGGTCGCGCTGACCCAAGAACAGGGCGCACCATGCCTACTGTCTGACTGGAGAGTCAGACGTCAAAACAAGGATCGCACTAAATTATTCGCCACCATTTTTCTTCCCTGACACTTTTAGGGAGTACAGAACTAATGAATGGATTGATGTTGGAACAACTGTCATGTCTGTAGTGGTCATAACGGTTAATATAAAACCGTAATCTTTAGATGTTTCTTTTTTCTTATGACTACCAGCCAAGCTTTTAGTTTTCAAAACTGGTAAATTGAAAACTCAAGCACCAAACTTTTCCATCATGCTGCGCGTCTTAACTTTAGTATATGAAAGATTAAAATACTAAAAAAATAATAATGATAATAAATCTCATTCCCTTTAATTTTAAACTAGTAGTGGTTTTAAAAATGCATCAAATCATAACTATTATTATTATTGTTATTACTACTACTACTACTACTACTACTACCGCCACCACCCACTCCCTTAAAAAGAGAAAGGAAGAAGGAAATGTAGGTGGAAAAATAAAACTATGGCTTGTTTCCACCTTTCAACTGAGCTGGCGGCTTTAAAAAATGACTAACTTTTGTTGATGTATGAATCGGCGGGGAGTCTATTTATCAGCAGGCCCTCTGCGGTCGCCCGCTTGGGTCCCTCAAGTCACAAGCCGCGTCGCTCCCCTTTGACTGATTAATTAGCCAATCAGAGGACATTTTTCACTGGGCGGCAGAATGGTTTATTTCAGCTAATGCCGGGGTTTCGAGTTGAGGCCCGTTGGAGCCTCGTTGGCTCTTTCGGCCTGCCTGAGTGGCTGGGCAGAGGGGCAAGGGAGATAAATCAAGCTGGGCTGGCCCTCCATGTGGCTCCCCTAACTAAACCCCCAGAGGAGGGCACAGAGAGCAGGGGTGGTGGAGAAGGAGGGGGGAGGAAGGAGAGCGGGACGCAAGACGGCCAGGGGCACTGCTTGCCTGCCGATAAGAACGGGGAGCAGGGCGCTGCCAAAGTGCCTTCATTTAAAAGTGGCCGGGGCTTTTTTGATATCTCGGCAGAGAGCGCCTGTCATTTGTCATGCGGTGAGTAATTGTACCGAGGGGCACAAGGAGGAGGCAGGAGATGGAGGCGGGTTGCTAGCGTGGGATGGGTGATGGATAACCGAGAGGTAAGTAGATAGACAGGTGCTACGCCGCAACCCTCACAGTAAGGCAGAGTAAATAAGGTTGTTTTGTTTTTTTTAAGCACATATTTTCATGTGGCTACATAAAAACTGGTTATGGATGACATGGGAGATTCTCTAAGAACACGATCTTAGGAAATACTCTTGCACGAGTAAAATTAGGTTACAATCATGCTCAACTACATGTTTGTACATGCAATTAAAAGAAAAAAAAAATCAAACAGTGCTTCTAATCCCTGCTCTATCATACACTGTAAGAAAGGAGGGAGGAATGTGCATTTCACTATGATATCCCATATGTCAGCATACTTAATCACAGATAATCACTTGTCAGTTAATTAAAGTTGACACAAAAATGCTTGTTTAATCACGGTCTGATCAAATATCTGCTGAACTATGCCAGGAAACAGGGTCAGTATGAGTTTCCTTTAAGCTTTCATGTGCATTTCTCATTTTTTTTTAAATATCAAAAATAACAGTAAAAAAAATTGCAAAAGAAAAAAAAAAATGATGCAGATTTTTCATTATGTACAGCTTTAAAAGAAATACATTCTTAACCTGGAAGATAAATTTTTACCTTAAACAGAGCTCTACCCTCTGAACAAGATATTTACATTTAATATTAACACTAAAGGAATAGAGCTACTGCTCCCTGTAAGTAACCAATTAAAATATTCTCATATACTGTTTCCAATACATTCTCATCTTTGATGAATAGAGGCATCTGGGACAGCTGAATGTGTACACACTGTGTGTGTGTGTGTGTCTGCGTGTTTGTGCGTGTGCGCATGCGCTTGTCTGCACTTCAGGGAGGGTTGTGAGCCGCGATAAGAGGTGAGCAGGAAGCACATCACTGCAAAGGAAGGAAAACACCAGCAGTGAGGAACTGGTGGAAAGGAGGCCGGAGAGACAGCAGTGGGTGTGATTGTGCTGGAAGATTCATGAGGGGGAAGGAGGGCAGGTCTGGAGAAGCCGATCCAGATTTGGTCAAAGTCTCTTGGCCTCACCTTGTCACGATGCAGATATGTGATATAATGCGACCGGTGGCAGTGGCTTCTGCAAGCCACTACAAATCAACTACACCATCAAGCCAAAGCTCGTCGCTACTAAGGGTTACAACTCCATGGGGCATTGAGATTACTGCAAGCATATATTATACTTTTGCAGCAACAGCAGTTAAATGTAAGCACAGATCAGTGTGAGCTGAGGGTCACTGGCAGCGTCGCCTTCACTCTCGCAGGAGATTCGGCAAAATGCCTAGAGCTCGATTGGTCCATCACCCTCTTTGCCTCTTTTCCAGCAACCTCAGATGTTGCTGGGTTTCAACACAAGGCCTCATGGGAAAGCATTGTAATTGTGTTGAGTGTTTTCGATATGGTCAATGGTGTCCCTCCTGGCTGTAAAATAACAACCCATAACCAAATGTTTAGAGAGGGAAAAAATATGGTGTGTATTGCTTGCATTTCCAGTGTTAATCAGCTGGGGAGCAGCTGCCATTGTGATGCTATGGCTCAGCACCTGCTGGGGGAATAGGGCAGGGTGGATTTTGTACAATTTATGGATATTTAAGATGCCAATTTCTTCAAGCCAAATGCTCGAGATAAACACAAGAAGCCAGCAAGAGGCTTTTTCTGGGCCTTGGAGTCCAAAAGCTAGATATGTTATTGTTCTTCTGGCCCTCTACTGGGCCAGTAAAAGTTCTAAGAACAACAAAAAAAAGTTTTTATTGCACATTTTTAAATGTGTTATTTTTTTCATAATAAAATAATAAAAAGTACAAGTTATGTGGGTGCTTAATAATTTCCAGTTCTTCTGTGCATGTAAATCTGTTCTATTAATCAGCTTAGATCATTTTTAATAGCATCTTTTATGTACATGTATTTTTAACTATATAATTCACTCATCTGTCTTTCATTTCAATAAATGACATCTTTGATGTGAGTTTGAATAAGTACGGCTTCATATAACTCCACAGATAAACACTTGAGCTGATTTTCTGATTAAAACAGCTTGACAACTTATTTAAAAATCAATAGAAAGATGATGCAGGCAAATTTCATAAATAACATTTTGCTTTTGATATGTAAGCTAAAGGTTCTTACTGGATTCGAAATACAACTCTGACCCGCAGGAGCCTGTAAGCCATGTTCCAAAAGCATGAGACCTACCATAACGCCAAATGGCAAAGTGACGTTTGAAGTGATGGGCCCACCAATGCCAAGAGCAAAAAAGAAACTTTTTTTTGCAAGCGTCATCATTTCAGATTTCTGCACACCTCACTGCAATTTTGATGTTCCTTTAATAATGCCCGCTGGCACTCTTAACTAGCTGATGTGACGCTTCGAGACAGAAGTACAGCAAAGCAGGAGTGCGAGGGAGAGGAGTAGGGGGTAAGAGTGCAAATCCCTTAACTGGATTTAGGCGCTCTTGCTGCCATCGGTGGCCTGTTAGAGGTGTTAAAGCTGCATGCTGTGACACGGCTAATCTAGGGCCACGGGCTGCTCAAGGAGCCGTACCCCGCAGAAGCAGAAGGACCAGATGATACCAGAGTTACCGATGGAAGGAAGCATCAGCAACCAATAATCATTTGGAATTACCAAGGAGACACAGATAAGTGCAAGCCAGCTGGGCCAGTGGTGCGGCATCTCCTGCTGGACTGCACGCTTGACTTTGACGGGGTTAAGGAAGATCAGAGTCCTGTGCCCTTGCACTAATATTTTAGGAACGCACCCACTGGATTAGAATTACTATCTACAAAGCTTTTGTGCGAAGCCACAGGACAGTTTGTTTTTAACTTGTTAAACTAAGTGGATTTGATTAATAAAAATAAAAACTAATGTTTTTATAAATTATAATATTGAAGTCTCAAAACAACTTTTTTTCTAATTCTGAATGATGTAAATAGGTGTAATCTCTTACCTGATCTTGGACTTTTGCTGATTTAGCCCTCTTCCCAAAGATACAGTTAAGATCTGTTTCACTACGACTGGATAGATCCTTTCCTGAAAGAGTAATAAGCAGAAAAGAATATGTACAAATCATTAACACCAGGCTGGAAAACTTTTGTGCTGCGACTCGGAATAAAAAGACCACCTTATGAATTAAAAGGTGATAAAAATTGATTCACAGTCCCATTTTCAACAACATGCACGCTTTTTTTTTCTTAAAGAACATTGTTTATTGTTTCTCTTTTTTCCAGGCAAACCTTTAAATATTGCAGCTGAGTACCTTATGTGTGTTTGTGTGTTGGGGGTGAGCAGAAGGTGGTCACTGAGTAAATAAAAGAAACAGGGTAGGGGTGGTGGGGGGCTGTATTCTTTTTGCAGGGATAAAACGGTAAAGAAAAATAAACTGGACGAAAAGGTCTGCTACGCCACGCCTCCGGATTCCCCTTTTCAAGCGGGTCCTCAAAGACTCCTGAAGCACACAGTGGCTTGTCTCAAGCCTGGGTCCTGTTCATGCAGCTGCATCCTCTTCCTTCAGCGGGGCTCTGATAACATTTGGTTATTTATTGCTTTTAAACCTCTATCTCCCCTGCCCTTGGCTTTGAAAGTCCCTGCACATACAAGGTCTAAGCAGCAAAACCAAGAAAGTCCGATGAAAAGTAAAATAAATGGAAAGGACGGTGGGGGTGGGTGGGGTGGGGGGGTGTTTGCTGTGGTGGTTGTCATCTAGTGAACTCCGGTCAGACAAAAATTATATCCAATTTGACCTTTCTACTGTTTGGATGAGGAAGTGCCTGTCAAAATTGTCAGGCTTTCAGGTGAAAGTGCAAATAACAACGTTCTGATTAAAAAAAGAAAAATCCTAGTTTTTCCCACTATGCGTTTAAAGTTGGATGAATACACTTAAATGGGATGAAGCGTGGGTACTGCCCACATGCAGTGGAAAAGGTTTGCGGTTTCCAAGGTCACAGATGAAACGACAATTATCAGTAGAGACTTACAGAAGCTCCAGTGAACAGAAAACACTGTCAGTGAAATTAGAACGGGAGGTCCTCAGCATATATACATGCAATTCACACGGTCTGTTAGGCTCCATCAATTCACTTTGGCCGTGATGCAAAAACATGTTTAATTAAAAGCCCAAAAGCTGGAACGAAGCCAACACAGAGTAGCCGATGGAGAGCTGTAGTTAAATTCCGCATCAACCACCCTTGCTGCCCTGACAGGTGATAGATGGAGGTAGCAATTAAAACTGGGTTACTGGTTTATGCTGTGGGCCCTGGACCTAAGCAGTGGAGATTTTGGTGCCTTTCCCCACAAACAAAGGCCATCAATCCTCAGCGCTGGCAGAGAGAGAGCCAGCATGAACAGGATATCAATATTAAAAAAAAAAAAAAAAAAAAAAAAAAGGAAAAAAAGAAAGGGAGAGTCGGGAGGAGACCTGCACTAAAAGGGAGAGGTACTGATGATGCTGTGGCCACAATGTTTTTACAGCAGTACTGCAGGAATGCACTGAGCTCAGTGTCTGGTTATAGACCAAGCCAAGCCAATTCTCAAGAATGGGGCAATTCGGCAGAAGTGAGAGGGGAAGACCCGGGAAGAATTTTAACTTAAACTTGCTTTTGAATCAAAATGTGAGTACAAAAAAAGTTAAGCAGTACAAACTGAGAGCCAAAAAGAAAACATAGATGATTGAAATAATGATCATAATGGAAAAATGTTTAATTATGGCTAACAAGCATTAGATAAGAGTACGGATAAACTATTAGATCCGTTTGTTGGAAAGAGGAGATAAGCTGTTATAATAGTTATAAGTAACTGAATCTTTATCTAGGAGTTTTTTCAAAGGCATAATCAATTAGTGACTAAATGGAATCAATAGCTGTTAAATGGAGTGCACCAGTGTTTTGAAATGGTGGGCCAAAAGTTGCAGATAAATGGTTTAAACCAATGATGTCAAACTTATTTTACACTGAGGGCCAGAAAATAACAGAAAAGATCCATTTTTTTTGGCTATTTAATTGTTTATCTGTTACTTAATTACTTTGGTGTCGTTTGAATGCCCATGAGGGAGGTCTTTGTAGGTAAGACAAACTTATGAAAATACAGATAAAAGTCCAAAATTTATGCCCTCTTTCATATTTTCCAAAGCTGTCCAATGGTCTGGAATCTAGGCTTTGCCAGGCCAATTCTGGCTCCTGGGCTTTATGTTTGACACCCCTGACTTAAACAATTCACAAGCATAACTGCTCTAAACAGAGCTAAAAGTAGTCCAATCTTAGAATAAAATTAATTCAACTGAAGCTGCGCGGTGGTGAAGTGTTTTAGATGCAAAAAACTACTGGACTAAATAAACAATGTACTTTAAAATGGCTCAAATGAGGTTGGAATATTCAACCAGAGAAACTATCACGAAAAGGCTGACAGTCAATGACAGAGCTATTACCTGATCTTTTCAACCTCTCATGTAACAAGCTTAACAACTCTAAATCCAAGCCTCAACTTGGCAACAGCTTCACAGAGAGGAGAGCGGTCGGTGGAAACTTGCAAACAGCCGTGACAGGTTATATGTTGCCAGGTAACTCTTTGGTTTTAATCTGCGCCATAAACTGAAAACAAAATGATGATCTGTCAAGAGGAAGTGCCCAATACATAAAATACTGTCACCTGCCACTTAGAGAGAACAATAAATATGTTCTCAATTTAAAAAGGTCAAAAATGACAGTTCTCTAGTTCAAAGTGCACTGACCATAAACGCCTATCAGACCACTGAGAACTGGGAGTCTCAAGTTTCCAATTAAATTATAAGTTGCGTACAGTCAAACATGAAATACCAGCCTCCTTTATTGTTGCGTGACAACGGTTGCCACCTCTTTGTATAGCAACATGTTAAAACGGTGTTATATTCCCAAAGACAGTTGAAGGTCTACGGTCAACAGAGCTGCACTCTCCTTCAAGAGTCCAGCTACAATAATTGCACCTGCAATCCCCCTAAACGGTTTCCTTCTCAACATGCCAAATGCAATGAACTGCAAATTTTCTCTTTAGTTTCCTCTGAAATTTTATAAACATCTGGTGGGAATAAGAGTAGCATTTCAGCAGGTTCACTAGAAACATGTAGAAGACACATTTAACAAGAAACTGGTGTGAAACAGTTCAGACTAATGAGACAAAATTAAACTTAAATTTTCAACAACAGAGACCACTATAGAGACGGCCGGGGCATGCATTTATGCCAATGGAACTTGCACACAAGACACACTACGATAAATCAGAGATTTAAAAAAATGTCCAGAGCAGTCAAACAAGCCCAGGGTTCAACAAAGGCTCCGGTCCACTGGACAGTTTAAAAAAAATAAAAAATGTGGAGGACCTCACCCATGGCTATTCAAACTACACCAAACTAACCGAGTTGTGGATTTCTGTATTTTACACATTTAATTCTTACAATTTAAGCACAAAGACTCGTGCTGACAGCATTTTTCGTCTTTTTCCTTCAATGATGGTTTCTCCTTTATTACACATGTAGTTAAATTTCTCTACACTTACAGAGAGGGGACCTTCACTGTATGTGGCCCATGATGTAAAATGAGTTTGACATCTCAGTGCGATTCCAATTATGTGTTAACAGTCATCCTCTCCCATACAGATGTTGATGTAAACCTACTCAAATTAAATCTAAGCTTCAGCACAGTATTTTATAAAATAACTGTCCAGAACCAGATTGGACTAAATTTTATCTTGTACACTCATGAGGCCTAATAACATATAAGAAACTTAGTTGGCCATATTTCACATTTCAAAAGCAGATGTGGTTAAAAAGGCAGTGCGCTGTATATAACAATGTAAAGCGATCAGGAAGCAGGCGGAAACAGAATGAGCCAAAGGTGCTTATGGGTGAGTCACAAAGGTTTCAATCTAAACTAAACTTCACACAAGGCTGTACGAGCACTCAGCATCTAACTCTGATCTGTAGTGAACCAAGAAAAACTGAGCATCAGCATCATCATCATCATCCCGCCAAGTCCACACTTTATGCTTTGCGTGTCTCTTGTATAGGTGAATCTCATCTGTCAGGAAACACGCACGCAAAAAAAAAAAAAAAAAAAAAAAAAAGGGGTCCGTTTTTGGCTCCTGCTAAATTAAGACTACAAAAACAGGGCAAGAGGGTCTGGGGGAGAGACCGAGGCAGTGTTTTATCAGGATGGGTCATCTAATAGGTCACGGGAGGTTGTTGTTTTTGGGGGGCCAGTAAATGGAGATGCCAGATGCCCCAAACAGGAAGCAGGAAGCTGCTATTGAATGACGTAAAGTGTAGAAGGCTCTTCCAGGTGAGGCAAAAGTTGAGGTATTTTGTTTTTGCAGAGCATGCTGACTTGATGAGGTAGATTTTAAGCTAGTGACAAATAATTATTGTTATTGTATTATTATTTAGACATGTTTACAATCAATGAGTGCACTAACATACAAAACAAAAATAGTATCTGTATCAGCTACATAATCCAAGTACAAAATAACACACAGTTTCATCATTTCACCAAAGAAGGTAGGTGTGTGATCGTGAAACTATGCTGCAAGCCCAAATGCAGCGACTCAGCAGTAAAATATGGGCTAGCAGTTACCCATTTTGGTCCAGAACACAAAAGTCCTCCTTACGCCTATCAGTGTTCTGGCCTTGACCAGCAAATCTTAACTTCCTGACGTGTAAAAGAGCAATGAAAGGAGAGGGGAGAGTTATAAATAACCTCCCCTAGTGCTCACACCAGGCCAGCTGACCCAGGACAGGCTGACGGAGCTCTGATCAGAGCCTGTGGTCTGAGACGAGCACAAAGCTTAACGAGGGTCAAAGAGGTTGTCTGTCCGTCTCCCTGAGTAGATGGTATGCAGGTGTATATTGGCATCAAAATAAGAAAGCAGGGGGGATTATTTTTGCTTGCAGTTAGAATGAACTAATTATCCTCAATGCGTTTCTAACTTTCTGCTGTGTTAAGAATATAATCAGACCTCCTGGCTGACATTTTAATTGTTTTTTAAATAGGATATAGTTTGACAGGTAATTGCTGCAGAGAGCAAGAAAACTGTGTTTAGCATCGTATATCTTAGCACATTTATTCCTGTTCATCTCGCTCCATTGCCGCCTCATGATAAACCCACCTTTAGTGAATTTCATGTAGTGGACCCTCTTTTTGGATGTCTTGGATTTTTCTTCCAAACTGAAGCCTTTCTGCTCATTTGGTGGAGTTTCTACAGAAGAAGAAAATTGAAGATAAAAGTTGAAATATGACCCAGATTGAGTTAGAAAATTAGAAGAATGTTATTTAGTATCATCATCCGGTAGTGTAAACATGTTTTTGTCAGCACTGAGGATAATGGTTACTGTGAATATAGCCTTGCCTTTAAGTAACTAAATGTTGCACTGTAGCACCCTCTACTGTCCAACGGGCTGATTGATCAAAACAGACTTTTTTTGTTTTTTTGCAGTTTTGTGTTGCTTGATAACAGATAAAAGTTTTCACTTGTTTTGGAAATGTTACTATTGAATATGAGTTTGTTTTGCATTTCTTTTAACACCAGCATGCACCAACACTACATGCTTTACAATATAACATTCAGTACTGTGCAGAACTCTTGAACCATTCCTAATTTCTTTACATTTTGCTTCCAAGGAGCCACACCGTCTTATAATCAAGTGCTCTTGACCAATAGTTCTAAAGGATTTCTGGAGAATTTTAAAGAAATGACAAGAAAACGGCTCAAGCGAGTTGAACAATAAAGGTGGTCATACTAAATATTGACTTTAAAAGTCAGAATTCTATAAACTCTGTTGTTGAATTTTATACTGTATTTCCATGCATGTTTGAACATTTCAATAAATGAATGCATCTATTTCCCATTTTCCTAGTAAAATATATGACTCAAGACTAGGGCTGGGCCATATTATACCGTTCACGGTAATACCGGTATAATGTTAGGCAACGATAGGAAAATGAAATATCGCGATAGAATATGAGTAAAACGCGCATGCGCAGTGCCTTTGTTTTCATACGCACATGGCCGATTGTTGAGTGAAACAGATGAACCAGAATTGGTTTGTAAAAATGGTGCAACTTCAGTGATGTGGAACTGGTTTGGTGTTTGTCCGTCAGATACACAACAAAGCACATTTTTTTGCAGAACATGCAAGCGGCCGTTGTTATTGTCGTATTTGTCGGACTAAGATGCTCTTAAATCTGGGAGTAATCTGGGTCCTAAACTCCGTATACTTCAGGTCAAACAACACTGCAGCATCACTTAGAGTTAAAAACTGTCTAAATTCTTTCATCTTTAATAAAACGATCAGCATTGCTGCTTTACCAGGTGTAACTATAAAGTTTAACTTCCAGGCATCCATGAAAACAAAAGTTATTACATTTAACGGAGTTAGAAGTTAGCAGGAAGCTAGCGGAAGTTAGCTCGCTAGTTTCGCTAGTTACCTAAGCATGATATAGCACGTTCTGACTGAGAGATTTCTGAAAAAATTCAAACGTACAGCTCTGCTATCACTTCCAACATAAATGAAGACAGGAAACTAAACAGCAGTGACGTTTGTAGGGTTACTGAAGTTGGGCTAGCTGGTATATAATGATGTGATACGTGATCGCTAGCGACACAGCTATGTTAGCATAACATAAACAGTGAAGCTGGAGGACGAACACTAACACTTTTCCACTTATAAAAGTTAACGTGAAGGTTCTTCATGGTTAGAAACAAATGCAATCGCATGGCAGGATGCTGTAAACGGACCAAACTTCAGTCAGGAGAACAACTGAGATAATCCATCCACAATACGAGGTTAGTCATTAATATACTGCAACAACATGGGAATAGAGCAGCTGCCAGAGAATTCAACATTAATGAATCAATGGTACAGAAGTGGAGGAAGCAAGAAGAATGAGTTTAATAAAGTTTGATTTATCTGACTGCTTTGTTTCGCTTAATGTGCCTTATAATCCCGTGCACCTTATGGTCCGAAAAATACGTACTGCACACTGCAGTTTAATGTTGCAAAGCACCTCTTTTTAACTTCAGTGGATATTATACATGGTTATGCTCAGGATATGTCAGCCCATTTCTACTGGAAATGCCTTTTGGTTAAACTTTCAGCAAGGAATTTGCATTTGCACTGTTACATTTTTATAAAGCTTTAATGTACATAAAAACCAGCTTCTTGTTTAAGTGAAAATAAATGGAAGGTTGTCTTTTTGCGCTAGTAATGTTGTGGAGTTGTATTTTGTCTCGCATCAATTATATCGTCGGTTATATCGTTATCGCAAATTTTCAAATATATATCGTGATAAATATTTTTGGCCATATCGCCCTGCTCTACTCAAGACTTTTGCATAGTACTCTACATAGTTGATCAATGGCAGAATGAACTATAAAACTAACCAAATATAATTATGAACATGTAGGAAGTCACTATATCCTGGCCATCCAGGATATCATCGTATACTTGACATGCTGCTATGACACAAGACAAGCAGCCTTCATTAGTTTTCATTAGTTTGTCTTATTAAGATATGATCGCCTTTATTAGTCCCACAGCTCAGAAATTTAGTTGTATAAAGTTGATAAAGGTTTATCGGGCTTCGTGTACATACCACTGCTGCTGTTTTGACCATGGCAGCTGTTCAGTTGAGCAAGCAGCTCATTAAAATCATCTTGGTGAGCAATCCACTTATCCTGTGGAAAAATCATACACGGCAACACAATGTGACTAAAAAACGACAGGTTAAAATGACAACTTAAATAATTAATGAGGATTTGTAAAAGTCGAAAAATCTCAAATTACACCATGCAAAACAAAATGACGTAGTTAGGGTCAACACAGATGTGACTTTTTAAAAGCCTTCATTTGATTCAAACGTGAAACTGGGCTTTAAACGTTTGCTTACCTCACAGCTGGCATTTGCTCCAAGCCCATAGCTGTCATTTTTAACTTTCACTTTGATATGGTCAGTTGAGCCTTGCTCACTCCTCCCCAGACCCTTAATTCAGATTTGAAAAAGAAAGGGAAAAAAAAAGGGGGGGGGGGGGAGAGAGAGAGACATGAGACATGCTCACCAGTTCTTCCAATGTACAGTCTCTGAGGGAAAAAAAACCCCAAAAAAACCAATATTAACCGCTTTCATTACTTACCTTTCCCTTGGACCACCCCATTCGCTCAAGCATCTTCTGGCCAAATTTGGAGTCATCATTACTCCAGGCGCTGTTCCTGGGGTCGACAGACCACTTAAGCTTCCTACGAGCTGAACATACAACAGCAGCAACAGTGTTACATAACAGGAAACCAGAACAAGTCAGTCACATCGTCTCCTACTTTAAATGGTCTATACGCCTGACTGACACTGGGTTTATGGAGCCAACGCACATATGATTAACACCGATAAAAACAAAGACGGGATGCATTATGCGTGTGTTCATGACAGGAGCTAACCTGACAGTTATGAGAGATCACAATTGAAGTTTTACACTCCAACCATGCTTCCAGCGAGCTTTCTGCCACAACTTACGATTAAAGAGTTAACAGAGTGCATGTTTTAATAAACTTCTGCATCCCCAGAGCAAAACCTAACTACAAATGAGTGAGTTACTGTCGTTAGGAAGCAGTCAAAAGAAAAAACACGTGTCCACAGACAGCTGTTAAAAATGCTAATGCTAACTACCGGAATACTTTAATACACAATTCTACAAACTAATGAGCGTTTTCAGGAGGAAACTATGTGACATATTTTGTAGACCGGGGGTGCGAAAATAACCACCTAAACGTAGCGTCATGCGACGTCAGAAAAAATAAATATATATTTTAAAAAAGTGAAACAAGTATACATACGATCAGCGAGCATGGACATCCTGAGGTCCTTTAACAGCTTGACGAAGGTCCAATAGGGTTCTCAAAATATGCCTGCGCAAAATACACGACTACGGCGGTATCGGAGGTGAATATCGCCTCACGGAAGCAAATGTTGTGTGCCTCATTCATTATGAATGACACTATACTATATGAATTTTTATATTATTTTATCGTGTCATATTATCTTTACTTTATTTGTTAACGTTACAGGTGAATATTTTTCGCAGACAGAGGGCGCTACAGCCAAACAGTCAGTCATTGGTCAGGACAGTTTGCTGCACGTGGCAGCTCACGCGTGTTTAAACAGCCAATCAGAGTTATTCTGGGTTTCTGAATTTAACACTGCTATAATGCTAAATATACAAATACATGTAGAGCCCACCTATAGACAATAATTGTTAGACACAAAACTAAAATGGGTTGGTGGTGTAAGTGACATCATAGCAGAAATTAATTAATACAAACAGTTTATATTCCAGCACACATCACAAGACCACTTGGCCAATGTATGTGCAGTGATCCAATTCAGCTGATATCAGCTCCCAGATCTTTCAGTCAAGTTCCACCCAAACTATTCTGTGCCCAGGTCAAACAAAGCACTGCCTAATTTCCTTCCCATACATGCAGCGGAGAAAACAATATCACAGGTGCATTTGACAAAATGACCTTTGACTATGCAGCAACACATTTAAAGAGGTTTTTATATAAAGAGGATTTGTGAACCAGAAGAACTATAAAAATATCAAATGATTAAGGAAATCTCAGTGCAGACCTGCTGTGGAAAGATTGTTGTCTGTTTTTCTTTTTGTTTTGTTAAAGTTGCTTAACTCATGGGAGCAAGGAAGCAAACCTGAATCATCTCTCCTCTCTCACTTAATGCCCGATATCACTTTTCACCTTTAGAAATCCTGTTGAAAGGTCTCTCACTAAAAGAAGAAGCACTTGAACTCTGAAAAAGAAGCCTGCTAGCTGCCTTTGAATTCGGCAGCTTTACCCACAGCAGAATAAACAGTAAATGCACATGGGCCAACTGAAGTTCACACAAAATACTGTAGTCATGCTTATGTAACTTAGCACAAACCTAAATAAAGACACAGCAATAGTATCAACAGATGCAGTGGTGGACTCTTTAATAGTGACTTTCACTTTGATCATTGGCATGCTAAAAAATTAAGCTTAGAGCATGGTAGATCAAAATCTGACATTTCAACACTCACAGCTGCATCAGTTTTGATGAAATCTCCAACAACACTGATTGAATTGCAGCCCCAACCCATGACAGAGTCTCCACCATGTTTTTCATATGGCTGTAGACACTCAGTATTGGACCTCTTTCATGACCTCCTCCTACAGCCGTTTCTCCCTGTCATTAAGAATGACTTCTAGACAGCCACCCTTCCACTGAAACAATTTCTGATGATGCTTCAGTGAACATTAGATGGATAAAGGTTCAGATGGCTCCTATGGGTCCTGTGTTAGGTCTTTGCTGGGGTTTTGTGCATTTTTTGACATGCTGCTGGTAACAAAATGCCTAAAGATATGACTTAAAATTGCTCAATACCCATTAAAACAAGTCACAAAAATCTGGCTCCTTGGAAACAAAATGTAAAGGAATGAGGGTTGACTCAAGACTTTGTACAGTGCTGTAGATTTGTGACGTTTACTCTAAATAATCTCGATATTCAGATTAGTATGAGCATATTTTAAGGTACTGGGATTTTTGATTTAGCATCTCTCAGCATTTTAAGCTTTACTGAATGAAGGGATATTATCATGTATTTCACCTGCTGATAGCAACCTTAAAAAATCCAAGCGCACATGGCTCAATATGTTTGTTAGAGATCACTGATCTGCTTTAAAATATATGCAAATTAATTCCTTTAAAACATAACAGCTCTAATATTGTTTAACAAGCAGGAAAGAGTTGTTTTCTCAGGATTGATGTTGTCACACTCGCTTTATCTGTAACTAAGAGAACAGTCTGTACAAAAGTTTTTGGCATGGCAAGCTGCCCTCCTCAAGCCCGAGCACAACAGCTTTCTCCTGTGGTGTGCGAGTCTTGAATTTGCTGGAGGTCAACAAACCAATGATTAAATAAAAGGTGTAGAAAGTTTTAATTGTGCAAAAGAACAGGCAGAGCCTAATGAGGCTTTCAAGCACAGAAAACAAACTTCAGAGATCATTTTACACAAACACAGACACCTAATATTGTTGCAGCAGTACATTGCAGGGTCCTAGCTTTGCAGGCAAAAGTGTTAGGATGGAGTAAGTGTTTGTAGAAGCTTTCTGGGAATATTTATCAGACTTCTTAGAAGAAAACCTGAAGAGTAAAACTCTTATTCTTGATATGTTATCCTGGGTCACCTTCACATTTGTTTATGTAGAAAGAGCAAGAGCAGGAGTTGTTACTACTAAGCCATTTACTTTTCAATTGAATTCTTGAACAGTGATTCCAAATGAAGATTTCACATAGGATGTTGATTATTGTCTGATATGCAGCTGTTTTGTTCATTCATTGTGTTTTAAGTCACTAAGATGATCACTCAAACTGAACAGTTTTGGTTTCCATGTTTTCTGTGCCAAAGACTGAAGCTTGTCTGACAGCCCAGAATAAATATGTCACTAACTGCTACATAGACTCTGTAAATAGGCTGGCATAAAGGTGAAACCCAGCCTACACTGTACACCGACATGTTTGTATGCCACGGAGTCTAGTCCTGAAAGCACAGATTTACTCAGATTAGAAGGAGCGACTCTCATTTTATCTGCTGGTCCAGTGTCAGGTATCACTTGGGGTTTCTAACGGTCAAAACTCTATCAAGGGAACATATAATCTGACCTGAACTGTGGCTGGGGTTAACACCTCAAGCAGGGAATTAGGTTGCGTAACCAAAGCCATGAAAGGATCAGGAGCAAAAAGTGTGCTCATCTTAACTCACAAGACAGCAGAACCTACACTTAATCAATCATCATTCATTTTTTCATGAATCTTGAAAGAGTGCTTTGCGTGTTACAGCAACGAAGCGGGTTATATAAAATGCTAAAAGTGCTTTTCTAAGCATGTGCACACCGTGTACTTGAGGTGAAAAGGTCAGATCAGGTCTAAACATCATCAAATTAAAAACGTGGAGCTAAATTTAGAGATAGTTTAACCACGCAGTGCATCAAGGGGAACATAACCCCGCAGTAAAAATTGATTTTACGACAGCTGTAAATATAGCCCAGTTCCAGACGACTGAACCAGTGAAAAATACATTGAGAGATTTGTAACCAACAATATTTCATATTCTTTATTGCCCTATGGGATGAAGTGCTTTCTGCAAACTCATGTAGTGTAAATAAATGTTTTTTTTATTTTTATGAATGCTTCCATCACCCATGCCTGTGTGTAACTGTGTAATGGTTTCACAGAGCTGAGAATCCCCAGTGATCGCACTCATAGGGAGGCCTATACCGTACAGCAAAGGCCTCTACTGTTTTCTGCTGATGGCGGAGGGTGTTATATGAAGGCTTGTGGTCTTGGGTCCTTGGTGCTGGTGGTGTTAGGAGAGTGCCTTGGCCTGCATCCCCATGGCAACAAGCCTCCATGTAGACTAACAGCTGGCTGTGGAACAGAGGCTGTGGTGTCTTCGGCTGACTGCGCCAGTGTAACATAATCTCCTGAACACTGTGAGAATCTCTTTACACGATGACGACCAGAGCAGCGGGGACCGAGCAACAAGAGAAGCTCTCTGACTGGCTGGTGGAAGGCAGCGCCCAGGGAGGTGTCTTACATAAGAGGCTGAGTTCCACTTACAAGAAGGGGAACAGAAGTAGTAAAAACAAGAGAGCCTCTCTGTTTCCTGCACTACCCTTTAATCCCCCTCCTCCTTGTCACAGACATGTTCACTCGCATTCAGATACAGTCATCCATAGCTGAGTTTCTCTGGGAGAAAACTGCCTCTGAGAACTTAACCTGCAGCCAGACCAAACTGTTGTATGCCTCTGTAGTGCATGCCTGCACACGAGTGTAAGTTAGCTGCGAATCCTACAGGTTTTACGTAGCTTTTTTGTTTGTCTTTTTAGTCCAGAATAAGCTTTGCTTTTAATTCACAACAACAGAGAGTGAAAATGGTGCAAATATTGATTTTTATTTTCAAGCCCATAAAGCACAAGACTGCAAGCACACCTGGTGTTATTCAGGAGAGTAGAAATCACATAAAACTCCCATTTTAAAAGGATTTGTACAAGGTAAGGTGGAGGTGGGACTAGTTTGAAATCCCACAGTTTTAAAAGCTTCCCCGATAGTTTGTTGAGATTTTCAAATAAAAAATAAGAAACCTCTCAGCTTGGAGGTATACCTGCAGTTTTGCTGACAGATATTAAGACTGAACAGGTGATCATTAGTGATGAGAGCTCATGAGAGTAAGATAAAAGGCAGCGCCCCTTCTTTCACTTCACTGATATAAACTCCCCGTCTGTGCTCTTTCTCGTGAAGCACAAACTGCAAACAAAGCAAAGCGAGGTCACCTGGAACAGCTACAGCAGTACTGACACAGAGAAATATGAGACAGGCTGTTGAATGTGTGGAGGACATTGCTGTCCTCAGGGTTACAGTTTATGATCCCGTTTGTAAGGAAAATCCAGCAGCTCTGGTTTATTGATGAGGAGGACACTTTTCTTTGGGAGGTTTATTTCCTCTTTCTTATTCTTCTGTGGGAGAACATCATTGACTATGCAAACTGGGTCAGTGTTTTGCATTTTACAAGTTTTTGGTTGCTAATTAATTTCAATTTCTCTCAAATAATCAAGCAGAGAAGTAGTTTGGTGTGTCTCAAATTTCAGACTGCATTACTGTTTGAGATAAAAATTTGTTCTGTCAAGATGATCCAACATTGCTTCAATAATGTTGAGGTCTGGGCTTTGGGGAGGCCAATCCATGACTGATAGTGTTCCACGGTGTTTTTCTATATGGTATGCATTTACTGCATTGGTAGAGTTTTTCATAGAATCAGCTAAAGGAATATTAAATATACAATTTTTCAGATACTGTTCATCTGCTGGTGATGCTTTTTCTAATTTTGTCCTTCATTTGTCCAGTTTCCTCAAATTCTTAAAGGCACACCGCACACCATGCTGAGATATACTAGGGTTTCAGCTAGTGACTCTTTGTTATTAAACACCTATTTGGTGAAAAAAATACAATTTAATTCCTGTCAAAATGTTTTATATTAGATTCAGTTAAAGAAGTGGGAACAAATTGTGTTTTTTGACTGGCTGCTAGTGCTAGTTATGTGTAGACATTGCATTGGTTCTTGCTTTGAGGTATGTGCCTTTTTTATGTCTTAAAAATTAATAGGTCAGTGTTAAGTGGCTTAAACAAAAACAACATTCCTCTGAAAATGGTGAGGTACAAGGACTTGACTAAAAATGAGTGAGAAAGCAGCCAGTGTCCAAAGAAAAGCTTTGAAAGACCTTCAGAAAGCTGGAGAACTGTTGATCAAAACCTCTTTAAAAACAAGAACAAGAAAGTCTGGCTTCTTGGAAGCAAGATACAGTTGCCGAGAAGTTACTCGAAGTTTTGACATTTCCACTATGTAATCTTTATATTCAGATCAGTAAAGAACATATTTGACTGTAATCTGATTGTCAGTTCTACATCTATCAACAGGTTAAGCTTTGAGCAACCATTAAGGCCAGTAAATGCATACTATAGCACACTTAACTCTGCTGTCAGTAACTATATTATCCAAGTTCTGATCAACAACATGCACAGCTCACAGCCCAATATGTGTGCTAGAGATCACTGATCTGCTTTAAAACAAATGCAAATGAATTCCTTTAAAACGTAACAGCTCTAACATTCTTTACAGAGAAGGAAAGAGTTGTGTTCTCAGGACTGATGTGTTCACACTTCCTTTATCTGTGGGAGAACAGTCTGTACAAACGTTTTTGGTATGGCAAGCTGCCCTCCTCGAGCCCGGGTTTTGAACTCACTACAGGTCAACAAACTGATGGTTAAATAAAAGGTGTAGAAAGTTACTGGAAAAGGACTCACAGTTATGCGATTTCTCTTTTTATTGTCAAAGCTTGCTGTTTGAATGCACAGGCAAAACCTGCTAAGACATTCACATAGAAGACAATCAGAGTTCCTTTTACACAAATACAGTCTCCTCTAAACTCTCATTTCTCTTTCATGTGAAAATAATCAAAGACCTAATGTTAAAAATGAAGTAACAAACATGGACAGCAACATGTGGAAATAAAAGAGAAAGAGAGTGCTAAGAAGTGCTCCCGCATATTAAAACACCAACAGAATAAATAATTTGTCATGGAATACAAAGAAAAAACAATTCTTAAGAATCCCTGCACCACACTGCTTGAAAAAAAAATGGATACAATGTATCAGGTATTCATCCCTGTAGGTGATTAGGCTCCTTTATTTGTGAGAGGTTTTAAGATCCAACTGTCTAAAGTGCAACAAAGGATACACCTCGTGTACGAGTATACCTCTTGCTTGAGTTTGGCCCCAAAGCTTTAGGCCTAAAATTCCCAGATTATGGAAATTTAGCAGGAAAACCCCCCCCCCCCCCAAAAAAACCTTACCATTTGGGTTTTCAAAAGAAAAACATAGAAATGCTTTCAGTTGTACAATGCAACATTCCCCATTTGTTAACTAGATTCATCAGAAAATATTGCAAAAATTTGCACAATTCTTCAGCATGCAAGTTACCCTTTGTTTCATCTAAACGCAGCTTCAGGTTGATAATGTTGACACCAATTCAACTCATTGACTGCCCCTCACCCAAATCTCTAAATAGAAAAGGGATAAAAGAGAGCAAAGCAGAGGTGGAGAGACTAGATTCCAGGGATGGGGGTGAGGATCTTCTAGTCCTCATTGACCATTACATTTGAGACAAGCCCGGTCGGTGGCAAGCAAGAAGGACCCTGCTGATGTTACACAGAGAAGTGAGAGGATGATGATGACTTACAGGCCATGTTTCTCTGTTCTCTTTGGTCAGTGTTTTACATTATGTACAAAAAAAACATTTTAAAAAAAATACTACGATTGATGCCGCGTTGCCTCAGTTAAAACGAGCCATGCGTGTTTCTGAGCCAAAGAAGTTGAGCATCGTCTGAACGAGTTCTGGGAGATCATAATCGTGTTTCCAGGCCCAGTCATTCCGTGCATTGGAGTCATCAAAGTTCATCGGCCAGCTGTCAGCTGAAAAGGAACAGATTTAAAGCATGTGTCAGTTTATCTTATAGGATTTTCACCATCAAAAAATATCAAAGATTAATGAGAAGTTTCTCCTTTAAGAAATCAAAGCCTTGCTTACCAATTGCCTGTCGTACAGGGTCAACCTCATATGTGACCTCCAGCTCAGGCATCTGCTTCTGGAGTTCCTGGGCCAGTTCCTCGGGGGTGAAGCTCATGGCGTTGATGTTGTACGTCCTCATGCTTAGTGTCTCAGCCGGTGCTTCCATCACCTCCAGTGTGGCACGCAGGCAGTCGTCGATGTACATCATGGGCAGCCTTGTGTCAGGTCTCAGGTTGCACTCAAACTTGCCAGTTTTGATTGCGTCGTGGAAAATCTGGACGGCGTAGTCTGGTCAGAGATGGGGGAAAAAAAAACAAAAACAAAAAGAGCCTTGTTACAGAAATGCTGAAAAATCTAAACTCTGTTATGCACTTAAAGAAAGTAACAAATGCAGCAGAAACAGAAAGTATACCAAGTAAAATATTTGAGGAACATGCGATTATGAAAAGCTAAACTGTAATTAAAAATCTAACTGATAAGAGGATTTGGGTGTGGTGGCTGAGCAAACAAGTGAAAATATGGAGACACCGGATCAAGTTATGCGATGGCATGAAAAAAAAAAAAAAAAAAAAAAAATGCAACAAGTCATAACAACACTCTGAAATAGATCAGTTGCATAACAAAGTTGACACTTGATAGCAGCACAGGAATAAGCAACCGTTAAAAGTGTAACCTTATCTGTAGTCTGAATCCACCCTACCTGTTGTGCCACCACCGGGCATGGAATCAGCAGAGATGATTCCAGGATAGCGTAGACAGCGGAAGTCCAGCCCATAACGGTGGTGGTAGTACTGTTAAAGAACAGAAAGAACTCCGCTATTTAGAACAAGCAGCTTCTCAGATGAACTTAGATTTAACAGTCATCAATTGATGATAGATGAAAACAAAAGAAAAAAACAAAAACAGGCACATGCACTGAGGATCATCAGTTTTCAGGACATTCTATGGTTTTGATATCAAGTTTGCCCATTAAGAGTTTAGATTAAACTCTGAGCTCTCACCTCTCCCATCAACTCAGCATGTACTTTGGAAACACCGTAGATAGTGCGGGGTCTCTGCACACACAGATCTGGCGTAGGGTTGCGAGGGGATGTGGGACCAAAGGCACCAATGGTGCTGGGGACAAAGAGACGCAAGCCGTGCTCTGCTGCAATGTCCAGGATGTTGTGAAGCCCTGAAAAACAGACAGCTAAACGCTCAGCAAGTGCCCCATGAAAAACAAGAGCATCATCCTACATCGTTATGCCCACATGAGACAGATTGGTTACAAATTCACTTACCGGTGATGTTAACAGAGCGTGCCAAGGCCACGTTAGCCTCTCCAACAGCACTGAGGAGGGCGCTGTAGTGAACCAGCCAAGTGATGCGGTTGTTCACCACAATTTCCCGCAGGTTCTTGTAGTCCAGGATGTCTGAGTAGATGAAGGGGCCTGATGGCGACAGATGGATAAGCATTGTAAAGAGTTTTGTTTCACCTTCACTGTGACTGCGCTTGTTTGTCAAGGATGCTCCCTAGCCTTCAGTACAGGCTGCCAATAGGACACTTCGGAATTTGTATGTTCTCCATGTTCATAAGCAACTTCTGATCATTACTAAATGTTAGCAAAGTAACTTAAGAAGTTTCAATTCAAATGTTGATTTAGAGAAATTTATTAACACCCCCCCCCCCACACACACACACACACACGCACAGGGAAAGGATAAATCAATATTAAAGCAAGAGGCTTTATTTGCAGACACTTTACTATTCAAATGTGTCCATTTCAGTCTGACGCAATATGCTGTGATTTATTTCAAAAGCGTAACAACCTGTATTGCCAAATCCCTGACTTTTTTTTGTAAGGCTGGCATTAGTCAGCAATACACCCAAAAGAGGCTCATCATACTGAAAAAAAGACTGTCTGCACACTCTACAAATATTACAGTTGGACATGGCTTTTTCAGTAACACCTGGGCTTATAGAGAGAGAAAAAGTTAAAGAAAAGGGCAAAAAATGTCTTGTATGTACTTGTATATGCTATGCAACGTAATCATTAAACACCGCTAATATAGTATCTTTTGTGTATCTGAACTGTATACATTTTTATATAGCATATGTGAGTATACTCACCACTGTGGAAAATGCTGTTTTGAGGTTTCCGGATGTCAGATAGAATGACGTTGTTCTTTCCGTACCTCTTCCTGCGAAGGAACCAATGTTACAAAGTTTGCCTTATAATAAACTGTTTAACTGCAGTGTTACAATTACTAATCAACACAAAACTTGTCATTTATTATATTCGGACAAATTAAAATCCTTACCTCAACAATTTGGCCAGGCCTACACCGAGCTGTCCCAGGCCACCTGCAGAGGTTGGAGGGAGGTGGAAATATTATGAGTGATCTGAGGACACCATACACAAATCAGATGCGCAGCAGCTAATAAGTACCAGCGCTTAGTTTCCATGGAGACTGAAGTACCTCAGGAGGAGAGTGGCCATAAGAAAAAAAAGGTCACAGCACTGGACGCCCACGTTTTATTTTTTAATGGCATCCCTCTCAGCTCTCATTGCCAAACTTGTCAGAAACCCCGCTGATCTCAAAGTCCCAGAACAGCATATTTTCTAACCCTCGTGCATTTTAAAACGGCCTTTTTTTGTTAAAGCATTAGACTAAACTGCATGGCTGCAAAAGACCAAAACCTGATGCTTCGTACGTACCTGTGATGAGCACCTTGGGGTGGTCTGTTTCTGAGAAGGACACAGAATGGAAGCTGGCATCAGAGGTCACCTGTCGAGGGGAGAAGCTGATGTTGCGTACAGCCACCGTTAAGGGCTGGCAGCCACAGCCTGGGGTACTGAGTAACGCCTGCTTGGCCACCTTGCTGAAGATCCTCACGACAGGCATGTTGGTACCTGGAGGAAGGGAACAATGTGTCTGTTTACTTTTAGGTGACACTTTGGTTGGTAAATTCCAATGAAAAAAAGAAGTCTAGCAGAGCTCTACAAATCTAATGAAAGCCAATTTGCATTTATATTTAATTAGACTCTGGCATCATTTGGTGGCCTCACTTCGCAACATTTTTGTCATGAGGTTTTCGGCTCATTTCCAAGCCTCAAGCTCCGAGAGGTGGACAAACAAGTTTTAAACGACAAAAGTGGCACTCGGAAACTTTTTATTTTAATTCCCTTAAAGGGCAGATTGATCAAACGCATCTGAAAACACTGAGATGAGAGAAAACATACCAAAAGCGAAAACACGTGGATTGCAACAAATGACATGCTAATGACATGATGCAGAGAAAATGAGTGCAATGGAAGAATCAAAGCGCATAAAAACACCAAAACAGTCAAAGTTGAGCAAAACTTTAACGCAACATGACTCTAACTCTATCTATCTAAAAACATTATAAAACACGAACACCACATATCTTTAGAAAGGTACAGAACTGCAGAAAATTAAGCATACTGAGCTACTACTTCATGCAAAAATAGCGCAATAAAACTAAATTTGTCGTTCATTACGGGACGTCTAGACTTTTACGCAACGCATCACTTCAGAAAAGACTTACCGAGGGTTCAAAGAGCTTCCTAGTAAAAGAATGAACGGAGTTACTTTGGAGTATATATGTACTGCCCTGCCTTCAACGAGAGCCAATCAAGGAGAGAGGGCGTACAGCGGCATACAGTAGCCTTGGAAAACGGTGCCAAGATCAGGGTGGCATGGACTCAGAGTCGGAATGTGCTTTCATTTTGTTTGCCTTCATTTTCTTACAAATATATATTGAACCATAAAATTATTAATAACAGAGATCATGGATTAAGCATGAAAACATTACTTTTGCACAAAAGCACGCTCTCCCGCTCCATCATGCTTGTGGCCTATCCCCTTCTGAGAGCATGTGCTGTTCAATATTGAGCCAACATCGTTTAAGGTACTCATCATATAAGCCCCCTGTTTAATATGGGCAGCGCGCCACAGCTCGCCAAGACTCCTTTCTATGGGACATGCCGATCGTTTAATTCCTTAACGTCAGCGTAACTGATCTCCATACCCTCCAATGTGCAGCTGCTTTTCCACGAAGGCAAAACTGCTGCTGGTGGACGAAATTCTGAATGAGAGCAACCACTATTTTAGATCCTAAATATTTTCTCTGTCTGAGCTCAGCACGTCATTGTGACTTAGCAACCGGCTGCACTTCAGAAGAGGACTTTGCTTTGGTTTAAAAAAAAAAAAAAAGAGAGCGAGAGAGAGATGGTTTGATCGGGATAGAAAGGTTAAACACACGTGATTCAAAAAAAGAAAAAAAAAAAGAGTGGAAGCACGAATTGATAAATTGCGCATAATTTCCCTAAAATTAAATTTTAAATTTCCCTAGAAAAGAGGACTAATTAAAAAACGGCCGGGTTCTTAAATGTAAAAGAAATCAAATATCGGGATCGGTGCACTCACCAGATAATCTGCAGTTAACACAGCCACACACAGAAAGAAAGCTCCTCTGCGATTTGCGTCTTTTTGAGAATGGGATGCTGACGTGACGTTCGTGTTATCTGCGTTCAGTGTTGCATCAGCTCAGCTGCGCCTTCAAGCTATATATCAACGACCATCTGCTTAAGGGGAAGCCGGCTTTCTCTCGGATTGGCGGAGACCCGGAGGTGCGGTCTTCCCTCGCAGACCACTCCCTCCCGTGGCGTCACCGACGCCCGGTCAATCTTTGTGCATCCACGTAATCTGAGGCCACGCGGTTTATGCATTACTTAAAAATACCCGAGGCTGCACATTGGCAGGGGATGGTGTGATCGTGTCAAACGTGCAAATACTGTTGCAAATACACGTTTACCATGACAGTCGCATTCACATGATGAACGTGGGCTCAAAGTCCAGCTTCAGATCAAGAGTGTCCACTCTAAATCGCAGGAAAAGTTTAGGATATAAGGCCCTCGCCTTTTCAGGCGACCAAAGAAAGGGGGCAGTTGACGTGAAAGGCCGTGAGGTGCTATTCTTCATCAGTTAAGTGGGTAAAAAGAGGAGTGGAGTGGGTTTAAAATGTGATTTTCAATTTCCTTTTGGAAGCTGTGGCTGTGAATCTGCAACATGCAGTCAAATGAGGTGAAAGTTAAAGTGCCTAAAAAACTGTGAGCTCAGCAACATAAAAGGGACTGAACTTCAACAAAGGGCAACAGTGGGGTAGATCATCACAACATCCGAGTTGTGCATCCAAGAGAGCACTCTCCAGCAGGTAAGCGTCTTCATAAGTGAAGATAAGTATAAGAAATACTTTATTAATCCCCGAGTTGGGAAAAAACTCTGTCTCAGCAGTTATCCTAGTTGTTTCTATTGAGAAAAACAGAGAGAAAATACAGACTGTTTAGCACAAGGTGCAAACAAGTCATCAGTCACAAGAACAAAAAGGTCACATTAGATTTATGCCAAAACATTCAAAAGTCAAAAAAGCTCTGCAAGATCAATCACATCAACCACAGCTGCTACATGGGAATATGTACCAGTGTAGTAAAACACATTTCGCTATACTGAAAGCAAACAGTTCGAATGCGCTCATGTCTTTATGGATATGAATGGTGCACAATTTAGAAGTAGCAGACGTCTACGTAAAGCAAAACAAGGTGTTGAGCCCGATGCAGCCCTGCAATCAAAGAAATTGGACGATTACAGGATGGACTTTAAAAGCCATTTAACACCAAATCCTTGGCTTCACTGGAGTTTTTGTGACCTGGCAAAATTAAAAAAAAAAAAAAAAAAATAGAAGCTCTCCAGCCTCATTGATTTGAATCTAGATGTTTATCAGTGAACGATATGATGAATGCACACACTTTCTGTTTGACTTTCAGGTTTGTTTGCAGGAGATAGAGCCGAGTCAGAACGACTGATGACGTTGCTGAATGGAGCAAGCAAAGGGTGGGCTTAAGGCCTGCACTGGAATATGAGTGGAGCATGCGAGCACACCCCCATGCCTGTCATGACTGAGAAAGAAACAGCTACCTGAAAAACAAGTTGACCTGATCTTTGGCAAGAAAAACAAGATGTAATTTTTTCTCGAAAGAAAAAAGAAATCGTAAATATATTTTTCCTTTCAACCGCAAACTGGGATAATCTTCTAAGTAACCTGCAATTCCAGGAAATGTGAGACAAACATGACACTTGATAGCTGTGAGGTTACATAGCTCAGTGTCACTACTAAAAATGGGAATCAAAGTCTCTTATAAACCAAGCTATAGTTTCTATCTAAAATCTTACTTGATAATGCACAAAATCCTTCCTTGCTTCAAGAGAATTTTAAGGGTTCCCTTGTGAGTAATAAACATGAAATTAGGGTATTGATAGACACAAAGACTTAATGATATAGACAGAAGAGTTGTGGCTGACCAGCAGCACTGTAAACACTTACTGCAACATGGATATCTCTCCCTATGAAGCAGCTGACCCTTGGCTATTTTTTGCCCCAGTCGCCGCATCAGATGATTGTGTCGTCACAGCAATGCGAACACATTTTATTAGGGTGCTGTTTACTAATCTTCGGACAGACTGTCAAGGACAGGGTACATAACGTGGATATTTTCTAGGACTTCTTTCTGGTATTTGGAACCTTTGGAAGGGGGAAAAAAATAAATAATACTGATATATTTAAAGCAGATTTTTGTCCACATGAAAATAATGGAACAATGACCCAGACATGTTTACATTAAAAAGTTGTCCTGTTGAGACACAGTCAACAGTTGGCCTGTTGACTGTATATAAAAGATGGACACAGCCTCCAAGTCAACGTGTCAGTCAATGAGGAAATGCCTTATAGTGGAAATATTTCTAATGGCCAGCAGGGGGCGATGTTTTTTCCTGCAAAAGAAAGTCAGACTGTAAAAAAAAAAAGAAAAAGAAAAGAGTATGTTTAAAAACAAATGTACTATTCTCTTCATCTCTGAATTCAACAATAAACACCTCCCTTCTGATTTTATTGTTTTTATTATACAACACTAAATGTGTACTCATTACCTGGTTGTGATTGGTTACTGGAGGTTACTGGCAGTTGCTGTGAAATTACTGACGTTGCACTCGCGCAGGCCTACTGACCGACCAGCCTGGAAACCCCCGTTCACTGCAGAAAAACATGTATTCTGCATGTGGTAGCTGGTAGTCAGTAGCGTGAAATTGTTCACAAATAAGTATAAGACGCTGCACTGAAAAGCCCTCTGTGATTGCTTTGGTTCTTTCAGCTTGCTGCAGTCAGTAGGAATTTGCATGGAAGACGCTGATTTGTCTGCAAAAGCGGAAAATGTGAGAAGTGCAACACAAACTGTAAACAGAGCACGTTGACCTTCAAAGTAAAAGTTGAGCCTTTTGATATGTGTCGGTTGCACAAGTAAGGTCCAACTTTTACTTTGAAGGTGAACGTTCTCAGTATACCGTTTGTGTCGCATCTTCTTTCAGACTCATCTCAGACAAGTCAGTGTCTTCCACCTTCCATGGCAGTGAGATCCACCACCAAGTCATCTCATATAGTTTGAAAATACAGAGTTGGAGATGAAGCCGAGGCTTTGAAAAAGGTCTTCAAATACCAAGGGCTAACATTAGGGTAGCCCTTGGTATGGGTAGGATAGGTATATTTTATTGCTAAATGCTCAATTTACAGCCAACTAGGTGGCTTTCACTTTGTTTTCTTAAAACAAAAAACAAAAAACCCTAAAAACTAGCTTAATGAGACTGGTGACACTGAATCACGGAAAACTGAATGATGCACAGACTGTGTGGTGATTAAAGAACTGAAACGCTTCCTTTGTTGTAATACAGATTTTAATGGCGTGAAAACTTAAAAAAAAACCACAACAACAAATTTTAATCAATATTAGATTTTTCAAGCATTCTGATCAGCAGCGACAAATATGTACACATAATTTTGAATCTGGATTTTACAGTAAGGCATTGCACAAAGTACAACAGACACGATTATTTATCTACTGTGTGACATTACATTTTTGAATTTTGTCAACTTTCTGACAAAGCGAAAATCACTTAGGCATCACACAACTATAAGAAATGTTCTATCCATGCACACATGAAATATACACGTAAACTTTCTCTTTGTCAAAGCATTTCAAAGTAGTGGAAGTAAGTTAAGCTTAGTGTGATTATTAGTATTAGTATTGAGCAGACATCGAGATAAATCATAGATCATTTACTTTGTTACAGGCAATCAAACAAAACTGGCCAAAGATGGCTGCAGTGCATTTAATTTTTAATCCCAGACCATAATAACAAAAAAATATATTTATATTTACAACGCTAGATGATGTTTTTCTAATGGTACTACCAAAGAGTGCACTGAAAGATGAAAGAACTAAGGTCTATAAGCAAAGAGCGCTGCGGGTTTCAGCTTGCCATAGTGACACAGACAGCTTTACTGACCGCTGAAGTTTAGGATAATTCCTATGTTCGTGAGATAAGTATGAGCTTGGATGTGAGAAGCTGACAATTAAGCACATTTTCCAGAAGAGACACGAGTTTTGGAGTGTAACATGTGTGTAGGTTAGTTGGATACATATTGTCCTGTTTGATATTTGGACATTTGTCATCTATTATGGCAACAACTGATGAGAGATCGTTTTCAAAGTGGGAGTAAAATTGATTTGCATATACGTACATACAGATAAAGAAATGCTTTTGACACAAAGTGCATCAGTTCTGAATGTTAAACTCAAGAAGTCAGAGATGCTCAGCAACCGATCTAGTCGTTAGATTATTGTTATACGTGGTTACATCAAATCGTTTGTGCAAATTCTGGCTGTGATACTGGAATGTCAAGCATTGATCTGATATTTTACATATTATACAAACCTCCCTCCTCACTGGCCTGACCCTACCCACGCTTAGTATGTCATCTCAATGTGCAGCAAAAGCACATGCTCCCTTACAGCACCCTATATGTTGCCATAGTTACTCTGCAGCGGTCTAATGGTGTACACATTCAGCAGAACTTTTACGAAATATGTGAACCCTGTAGCAACTGAGACACTTTTTTTCTCCAGCTGTCCTTAAAATGCCCCTTTAATCCTCTACTACACAAGATCAGTGCTGAGAAGCACAAAAGGGTCCACAATGTCATTTTTACACATCACGTATATAGAAATGGAAGCCAGCAAGTACGAGTGTGGGTGTTTGAAGAGGTTTGGCAACAGTGAAATCAGCCGCCCAGTCACAGCACAATCTATAGAAATGAGCAGTAGGCATGTGCAGGTCTGGCTGTACACTGATATTAGACCACAGTGTGATAAGGGAGGTTTAGCTTTTATCTGCACTCTGAGAAATGGCTAATAAGGACGGCGCTTTTGTTTCTGAATTTTTTCCTCTTACTCGAGTGTAGTTTGCAATGAGTCACCATGATAAAAATGTTTTTCATTAAAGCATCAAAACTGAAGTTCATTTAGTCGCGTTCACAATAACTTGACAATAATGTTGTTTTCTTACATTATGTTTTAAAAAGGGGAAGCTAAAGCTGGGATGTCTGTGATTTTTGAATGTACCATCTCAATTACTTTTAGAGGTCTCTCTCTCTTTATGGCGTATGCAGCAGAGGATCTTCAGTTTCAAGCTGGGCCAGCTGCCTGCGCAGGCTGTTTACTTTGGTCTGAAGCTCCTTGTTGTACTCTATTATATGAACCATTTCCTCATAGGCCTCATCCAGACACTTGGAGGAGCGGTTCCAACGAAGGAACACTCCTGTCACAGAAGAGCAGGACCAATCAGAAAACAACAATTCACAAACTGGTTTCTTCCAGTTCTGGTTTCTTCTAAACACTGCAGTCTCACAACCTTGATAGAGGTTATGTAAGCGTTGCGTGTGCAGTCACTGTACACTAACGGGAAAGCATGCACCTTTCTTATGAGAACACATACTTACACATACACATACACACATAATTGTGATAAAGAAAACAAACAGCTAACAGATAAAGTGTATTATCGTGCTGGATGTGGTTCTTTGTGGAGCTTTGAGTTGGAGTACAAATACAAGATTCTGACATGTCTAAAACTTAAAGCAGTCTCGAAAAACAGTTCACACAGTTTGTGCTGAGCGCAAAAAAAACAAACCACTGGATCTTAATGGTGGTTGGAGGCTGTTGGCAGAGAAACAGGTGTAAACACAGAGGAGCTGTATGACTGGAATGAACCATCGCTTTACTTGTCAGTCATAAGGAAAGCCAGTGTGTCAACAAACTGAGGTTTCTGAACCCAGTAACACGTCTGTAGATAGCACTACTCAATAAGATCTCAGTTATTTTAGTTCTTTTTAAGTTTGGGTCATTGATAACAAAATACTTGTGAAATGTATGGTGGCTGCGGAAGGATGTGCATATGCATCCCTATGTTTACGCAATATTTGGAACAATTAATTAACTGCAGCCAACTTGGACCTGTACTCCAAATGCCCATTGATATATTTTATTTACTGCTATTTAGACACACTTGCCTCTGATCCCTCAGTGAATTTCTTGTTGTTTAGCTGACATTAAAGCCTTGCTTTTACCCAATTTCCTCACCTTTAATGAAAAATAAAAATCTTGTCTTTTGCCTGATCCCTTTAGGGGCTCACCACAGTGGATCCTCCTTCACTGCATCTATGAATCTTCTTCGTGGTCTTCCTCTTTCCTTCCTGCATGGTAACTCTATTATCAACATCCTTTGTCCAATATACCCACTATCCCTTCTCTGCACATGTCCAACCCATCTCAGCCTTACTGCTTTTACTTTGTCTCTATATTGCTCACTGTGAGCAATATTTCCAGTATTTCTTTGCATCTTAGGTCGTTGGCATCATATTGTAAATTTCATGTTTTGGGGAAAAAAAACAAAAAAAACCCTGTCATTTTTTACTCTTCTTTTAAATAAGCTTTACTGATGATGTTTTAAGACACTTAGCTGTGTCATCAGTGACTGTCAGAAAAGAAGGACGGAAAAGCCCTTCGTTTAGTTTGTGCTGATAAATAAATCCTTCTACCCACAAGTTGCAATCACCGTGAAAAACCCTATGCACAATTTTTTTCCCTCTATATTATCAGAAATTATTATCATAAATTTCCTTGAAATACCATTACATAGTTTTGAGGCTTTATCGCCCAACCAAGAACCAAGAACATGCAAACTCCACACAGAAAAGCCCAAGATGGATAATTGACATTTCACCAGTCCTGGATTTTATTACACAGTTATAGCCGTGTAATTCAGAAATAATCCTGAAATCCTTTTGCTCATTAACTTTTTGGAATTATATTGAATTTATAACATTTGTGTCTTTTGTGAATAGTGTTGACTGCTTTCCATTTCTTTCCTTTGTATTTGTAAAGTCTTTTTCTAACTGGATTTTAAAATGTTTAAAAGTCATGTTTATCAGTGTTTTAACTCTTACATGTCTTTTAGCTTTTTTTTTAAAATTTAATTTCAACAGTTTAAAGTCGGCTGTTCTTAAATGTGCGACACAAATAAAATGACTAAAACCTCCACATTTTTACTCAACACCTTTAAAGTGATCAAACTGCAGTCCAATTAAAAACAACAACATTATTTTAGTGCATTTTTTGTTTTTTCAATTAAACCATTATTTTTATTCAATATTATTTCGCTAAGAATTACACAGAACTTTTGGGATGTAAAGATTTTACACACGCCATCAGTTTCTTTTAGTGTCCACATCAGCAGCTAGAGTTCAGGACTTCCATTGGGTCTTTTAAGGTGGGCTGAGGAGTGTGCGTCACTTTCTATGAAAGAGCTGCATAAGCAGGATATCACGTGCTCCACTCAGTTCTTATGCATTCCACTTCATATAGCGTGAACGGCTTTAGGCAGTAAGAGAGGCCCCATGCACGAAATGCATGAACCTAATGACCTCTAGTTGGTCTGGATTCCCCCTCCCCCAACTTTTCTTTATGAATGGTCTAACACAGATCTCCCCAGGGCTTTGTTGTACTTGTTGCACTATGCTGAACCCACTGACATTAAGACAACCATAGTTAAGAATAAGAATAACCACCATTATTAAAGTTGTGGGGGAAAAAAACCCCTCATCAATTAAGAGTTTCACTGCAGTCACTCAAATTCACAATTTAGACAAATTCAGACTTACATATTCATTCTGAATTTGTTAAAATCAAATTAGTACACTGTCATTTCAATAAAATTGAATTGAATTGAATTGTCAGTGGTTTAAAAAGTGTGAAAAATGTGAAAAAAGTAATAATTTTAAACCAAAAACAATGATGATATAATGCTAACATTGGTAAAGCTGGTTTTATCTGGCAATTTAAATAAAAACGATCATGTAAAATGATCAAATAATTTTGATTTAAAAAGATTTAGGATCACATTTATATACACTGATATTCTGATATAACTTCCACTGATACATGATGTTTGTGTTTAATGCCAAAAGGCACTTGTGAAAAAACAGCACTTTAAATTACCCACAACAGATTTTGTGGTTGTATGCCTGTATCAGTGCTTCTTTATTTAGCACCATTTTGCTACTCATGCTTTACCATAATATCATCACACTGCCTCTCAGTGAGGAAACTGTTTGTAAAAAGACACACAGGCAGGCTGAACATGTCACGGACACACCTCAGGAGCATTTTGAACAATTTCCCAAATGCCAAAGTGTGTTCTACCTCTTCTTGTAAAATGATTCATAATGCTAGCTATACCGGAAACTTCTGCACAAGTACCACCTCTCCACCAAGTTACATGAAATTCAGCTGAGTCATCTAGCTGAGTTTCAGGTGGCAGGTCAGACAGCACTGATCACATACCTCACCTGTCATGTAGCTGTACACAACATGACAAAGCTGCAACCAACAGTTTGTTCACTATTGGATAATCATGGGACTGAATGCTTATCTTTACTAAAGATCAAAGGTGACTGTAAAAGGAATAAATTGACGTGCAACATTTTGTTTATTTATCTAAAATTATTTGCTGATAATATTTTTTAAAAATCCTGTATAATGTATGTATACTTGTCTTCATGCTTGTAACCTTGGAAAGCACAAATAGCTGGTCCTCGGGTCCCAGTGGCTGTCAGGGTCATTCAGGGTTCAAATGCTCAAATCAATGCTGCCCCCTACTGGTGAGATTTCAGAACGTATGAGTGAGCAAATGTGTATTTGTAATTGTGAGTACGCCCAATTTCTAATCGTGTACCTGCGGCTACAACAGCAGTTTTATCACCTGATCCTCACGGTGGGTTTTTAGATATTAACCTACTCCATCTTCAGACTGAGAATAAACTTAAAGCATGAGTCAAAACTGCAAAATATGTACAGCATGTGGTCTCACTGGACTGCTTTCAATGAAGAATATTAACATTTGCCATTTAATTGCTTTCGTGTTGTAAATGAGACACTCAGTGTAACAGTTGGATTTAATGTATGTATAAAAAATACATAAATACAGCTGAAACTTAAATAAAGATTAAATTAAAAAAAAAATACTCCCAGCTATAAATGTTCCCTTAAAACCTGCAAACAAAACTTTATGTGTACTTTATTATTTTAAAACTTAAAATTATCCAGCACGTTTCCTTTTTTTTCACTTTAGGAAACTTTCTTTTATAAAAAAGGAAACAAGGTCTGAAAATGAAATTTGCTGATTTTTCTATCTATCCATCTATTATGGATCACAGAGGCAGATGTCTTTTGTACAGACACCCAGACCTCCCTTCTACCTCCTCTCCCTCTTCTTAAGAGATACCTACGAATATATTTGTTTCTTACCTTCCCACAGCAGCAGACTCTGAGGGGCCACAGATGGCCAGATCACAAGACTGTTGGGCTCGTAAAGTGGGTTGGTCAGACGCTCCAGCTCCTGCGGCCGATTCACCCATGACCAAAGGGACACAGTCTTTTCAGGCAAGCACAGTCTGGCTCTGTGAAAAGACAGAAATGTGTCAGACTGACCAACAGGAAAACTGGTTCACGGCTGTTTTATCAGAGGTGGTTCACAGCTGCAGGGAGAGCATCGTGATTTTTGCATGACCTAACTATCAGCAACACAACAAATAATAACAAATGATGTATTCTTAAACTACGTAGGGTGACACCCACATCACACAGCTGAAAGCATAGCCCTGACATAAACTGAAGGTCTTACATCAGCCAACTCCTATCTTACCTCTCAGCTGCACTGTTGCCCAAGAATGTCCCAAACTGAGATGCGTAGGCGTGTTCGAAAAGCAGTACCAAGAAACTCTCGTTGAATTCAAAGGAGCAGGGAAATTGGCGAAGGATCTGCCACACACAGTCCAGGAAGAGAAGAAAGACAGGGGCCTCATGGCGAGGTTTGCTGTTGGAGAAGGCAGACTGGGCACAGCGCTGCTGGAAAGGGTGACCAGCCTGTGTAAGCAGTCAAAGAGGTGAAATGAGTGGAAACACTCACACTGTGGAGGAGAAGGTGAAAGAAAAGACAACATTTGGCTCTAAACAGTGCATCTAAGCTCACCTGGAGCCACTCCCGCTCTACCAGGCTTTGAAAGCCTTTAACGGTCCTGCACCCGGGATCCAGGATGATCTGAGCCAAGGAGGTGACCTGCAGGGTGGAGTCTGTCCCTTCTGTACCGTGAACAAGCACTGACGCTCCCTCCCTGAGATAAACACACAAGCCCACAGTCTGTCACTGCTCGCTGCTTTTCGAGTTTATGTTTACTGGGACATGAGGACAACCAAATGAAAAACAGACCTGTCAATACACTGGGCAGCCAAGCAGGCCGTGGTGAGGATCTCTTTGACATTAGTTTGCCAGTTGGAAGCCTCCAACTTGCTTAACCAGCGGTCCATGCTGTGGGACTGGTCGTTACATGCCTCCACCAACTTAATCAGGCTCTCCTGAAGGACATTATACCTGCAAAAAACAGATTTATTTAGATCATTTAAAGTATGAGATGCATTTCAATCAGTTTCCACTTTATCTAGTCTTCTCAGTAATACTTTACAATACAGCCCACAACTAAGGGTGTGATTCCCTTTTCATTAAATTAAAAGTTAATGTATTTTATTTGAAAATACATTGTCATTATATTTACCTGAAAATAATTAAAAGTAGGGGTAACGAGTCATCTTTTTACAGGGAATTTAAACACAAGTAAATTTAAGCTGTGCAATTTCTTGGTAATTTTGCAGAAAAACACAAGTTGCACTTTTCAGTGCCATATTATGGAGTGGGTTAATCATGCTTTTTACATCTTTGTTTTTTTTAATATTCTTTATGTTGATGTGCATGATGGACGTTCTATTATTCAAATGTCCTTAAGACGTGATCTCCCTTATCAGCTTACAAGAAAAAACAAATACCTTCAAAATCTGCTTGTCTATCTAACTGTATAATGATGAATGATGAAGCCAAGTATTTTTTTCTTTCACACTCACTTTTCAAGCAAAACTTTCAAAAGGAGTGTACAGTAAAAAGAGTGTCTCTGTTCCTGTTAGGCAGTTAGTTAGGCAAGGTTAAGCAACTCCATAATCCAACCCAAGCTGCTTTCTTGCAAAACTGCCAGAATTCAGGCACTACTTAAATGTACTTACAGTATAATTATTCCTTTGTTTCCTGTATAAAGGTGAGTTGTTACCCCGTATTCTAGCGAACCCACCTTTAAGCATTTATAGGCAATTATAATGACATTTTAATTTCTAATAAAATAGATTGAAATTCCATTTAATCACGAGGGAATTGCAATGCAACAGACTCTAAACAGGTCGTATTATAAAGTGTTACTGTCTTCTTAATATCTAAGTGTCCAATCACCTTTCAATGGCCTTGTGGATCCTCCTCCATTGTGGGTAGTTGGCCTCCAACTCAAACCCTCCACCTCGGGCTTTGGCCTGCTGAGCAACATTGATAGCACGTGTATCAATGATGTAACCACGCTTTCCTGGCCGCAGAGTGGCGTTGATCAGCTTCTCGTCCTCCTTACACCGTCGCCCATTGGTGCCCGTCAGTGGCTGTCCTGCTCGCATCATCACCTGGAAGTGGAAGTGATTTGTCAGCCCCTATAATTAGAGATGGCTACTTTTTTATGTCCGATACGATATCATGAATTTGGATATCTGTCGATACTGATATGAATCCAATATACTCTATTTTATGATCAATAAAAACTGTTTGTTTTTTTTAAATATCTTGCTGCATTTTGTATATGTCTAGCAGTTTTATTACAGAAGCTCCTTCATTCTAGTCTAAACAACAGTGTCTCAGTAACTTTCCACTAGAGATGGTCCCCTCTTATCTGCATTTTCCCAGCATGAGCGAGAGTCTGCAGCTTTCTACTCCCCAAGGACACATGGTCTAATGCTTTTATTTTCAGGGCTGTGTCCACTTAATACTACACTATATAACTTTATAACACTTACTAATAAAAAAGCATAGCATTATTGAGGCAGTGAAAAATTATTTATTCCCAACAGTTCATACTCAAATTTAAAAAGACAAAACACTAAAGCTATTCTATTACACTTGCAAAAAATATCCCGCTTCCAAAATATTTTGCATTTCAGCAATACTTATCTTTTTATTTAAACCTTCAGCAGATCTGTAAATCTAAGTATTTAAAGTAATTTAAAATGCAGTTTTATGCAAATTTCAAAAACTCTTTGGTTCTGAAAAAAGGAAGTGCAATATCAGCACAAAATAATGTTTATATTCAACAACAACAAAAAAAACGGGTTGTAGAATGGACCCTTTTATACTTAAAGCTTAGCATAAATAGACATCCAGAGTGGAAAGCAGTGCAAATGAATGCAAACACGCCTTCATGACACTCATGTTTTATCAAGATGGATGTCAGTGTAAGCTGTTTCAATCACATTTAACCTGAGATTGATTTTTGTGTAATTTCTATACAAAACATAAGTATGAAAAAAAATGTTTTTTCATAGTTTTTTGGGAACCATGGAACTGTTTTGCCTGCAACACAGGTTTTTTTTTCCCAAAGTAAAGCTCCATATATCGGTTGTTAAGCTTAACATAAAAATGCTTTACAAACATTCAGAGATGAACTTACACAATTGCTTTACTTCTCTGGGACAGCTTGCTCAGAGGTGAAATACCGGTTTGGCAGCACGTAGCGAGGCTCCAGATGCTTTCAGTGACAAACAACTCCAGACCACCGACAGGTCTCCCACGCAACAGCCGCACTATCACGTGACGCATACTGCTCCCACGTGCTAAAGTCACTACCTGGGTTAAGCCATTTTGCAAGTTTCGTGAGGTGCTTTTGTTATATTTAATGGATCGGGTTACATTTTTTATTTCTCCCTGATATCCGATCCAGTAATTTAGGTCAGGATCGGACCAATACCGGTATTGTATATTGGATCAGTCCATCCCTAGCTATAATGTTCAAAAACACAAACGATGAGAAGCAAAAGAGACGGTCAAAGGCAGAGTAATTATTTTTCCTTGCGCTTACCATGCCGTTCTTCTTGTGGTAGTAGCTAAGTACTGGAAAACGGCCACCGTGACGGAAAGTAGCTACTTTCTTCAGCGTTTCATCATCAAAATCTTTGGGTACTGCCACTAGTGGGGGGTATGACGGACACAAGCTGAAGTCTTTGTTGACCTCACTCAGCCTCCACTCATCTGTCTGCAAAGTGCGGTAGAGGGGATGGAGAAAACAAAACAAAAAAAGGTCCAATAACCCTGATTCAAATTGAATTACTCTGTAATGTCACCTAAACGTACCATGGACTCCAAATCTTTAAAGGCATTCTGGGGAAGAAATGAATTCCATCCATCCTCTATGACTTCAAACATTGGCCGGTAGAAGAAAGGGTACATCAGGGAGACTAAATCAAGAGTGGACAGAGCCTTGAGAGGAATGAAAACATTGACTTGTTATTCACAATATTAATCACATGCAGAATTTAACTTGACATGACAAAAACAAAGAGAGCCTGAGAGAAAAATATAGCGTAGCTAAAAATAATCACTCTCTTTCCGACGGGGAGCCTTTGTTCTTACCTCGATAGAGCTGGCAATGTTGAGACACTCCTCCATACCAGTGATCTCAAGCTGAATCACTCTCAAGTCTTTGCATTTGACAGTGATGTGCCCCAAAGACCCCACAAATCTAAAATTTAAAAGGTGAGCACAATAAAGAGGATGAATGTCATGAACAAACACAGAGTATCAGTGAACTACTCTGAGCACTACAGCTCGGCTTTCTGTGTGTAATTTCTATGTTATCGTCATGTTGGGTTTCTGGAAGAATCGTTGAAACGACTTTTAGTTTGACTGTAGATTCAGTGATTGTTATTAAAGGCAGTATCAGTACTCAGTGCTCAGTACGTAAGCTCTAAGCAGCAACGTGCCCCAGCTACAGATGAAAGAGTGGATTGGCCAGATTTATGCAGCTCATTGTACTTGGGTACAATGAGCTGCATAAATCCATTCTTAATGGATTAATGTGAAGGCATCTGCATGAAGTTCAGTCAGAAAGGCAGGAGGATTTATGAGTCATTTGCTTTACAATGAAAGAGACAATACAGTGCTGTGAAAATGTATTTGCCTGCTTCGTTTTTTTGTTTGGTTTTTCTGCATATTTGTCACACTTTAATGTTTCAGATCAAATATTTTTTAATATTAGACAAAGACAACCTGAGTAAATGCAAAATGCCATTTTAAAATGATGTAATTTATTAAAGGAAATGGATATCCAAACCTACCTGGCACCATCTAAAAAAACCTAATAACGTTTTGCCACCCTTGGCAGCAAGAACTGCAATCAAGTGTTTGTGATAACTGGCAATGAGTCTTTCAGAACACTTGTGTGTTTCAGACCAATGTCCTGGTGCATAACCAAAGTGTGCTTGAGTTTCAGGGCATGAACTGATGATTGAACATTTTCCTTCAGGATTTTTGGGTAGTGGGGAATTTATTAAATAAATTTGAAAATTGAAATTGAAATTTTTATTTCAGTCAACAACAACAACAGATTATAATTTTACATAAAAGTACTCAAACAGTAACCGAAAAAGGAATAGGCTGAAGCCTTATGGCTTATACTTATCCTATCCCTACAGCAAGCCATCCAGATTCCGAAGCAGCAATGCAGCTCAGACCATCACACTAACACCACCGTGTTTGACTGTTGGTATGACTTTGTTTTTTAAATAAAATGCCATGTTACCAAAAGGTTCAACTTCTGTCTCGTTAGTCCATTGAGTATTTTTCCAAAAGTCTTGGGGATCATCAAGATATCTTTTATAAAATGTGAGACAAGCCCTTTGCGTTCTTTTTGGTCAGCAGTGATTTTTCACCTTGGAACTCTCCCATGGATGCCATTTTTGCACAGCATCTTTCTTATTGTTAAATCATGAACACTGGCTTTAACTGAGGCCTTCAGTTCTTTAAAGGTTGATCTTGTGTCTATTCAGACCTCCTGGATGTGTCAGTGTTGGTCGGCTAGGCACTCTTGGGAAGGTTTACCACTGTTCCAAGTTATCCTCCATTTAGAAAGCCCATACCAAAACCTAAAATTAAACCTTAAGGTAGTCTGCAGGTTATTAGGCCAATACTGTAATAGAAACTGACAGTTAAGTACTAGGCAAACCTCCTGAGGCTTGTGTGTCCAACCTGATTTTGTGTCCAACATAAAATGTTTAAAAACGGTACAATTACCAGAAATGGCAGTGAAGAAAAACAAATTCTTTGCCACTACAAGCCCCGTGTCTTTAACCAGTTAATGTTAGTTTCTCTAACCAGTTTAACTATAAGCAAGTTATGCATATGGACACTATTAATAAATAATAATCGGATCTGCAGCATGCACTAAAAAACAGGCGGAACTCAAACGGATTTTAACAAATGCATGCCCTACTGACCTGCATCTATTTAGGGTAGGTGATGTACCATTTTCACAAAGAGATTACATAACAGTCATTTAGAAAAACAATAACACAACGCTGTCACCTCTTCTCTATCGAGTCAATGTTTGAATGAAGCAGCCACAGCTCCTCCGTATTGTCCTGTCTGGAGGAGAGAATCAGGTGATGACCAGTCAAACACAGAGTCCCCTCCACAGTAGGCATGAAAGGCCTGTGTAGGACAACCCCGTCCACCCTGGGTGTCTTTATCAGCTCTGCAAACTCCATAATCTGACCAGACAGAACGAAAACAGCCGCGGTGATTTTAAAGCATAAATACAACGCTATTGGTTAGGTCATGCTACTATTATTGTAAAGACAGGCCAGCGCAACCTCTGTCGACATATATGAGACATATATTGTGTACGTCCATGTCGGTTAACAGTAAAGATGAAAAAGTACTGCAAAAATCGGTCATCTTGATAAAGTTATTCTATTCCGGAAATTAAACCGCTAACGTCAGCTAGCAGGCTAATCGTGACAGAAAGGAGGACAATTTGCCATAAAAAACGGCCGACATTTCGAAACTCAAGCCAAAGCACAAACATCACGTGTAATATAAATATTAAAAACAACAAGGAGCGTTTTTCATCAATACTAAAAAGATTTATCGTACAACTACCTGACACTGTTTTCTTTTATTTGGTCGCAGGTCGATGCTGGTACGTTAAGAAAAACACGCCGACTAGAAACAACCGACTTTTCTCGGCTCAGTTTTGCATCCCAAATTCCGCAATTTTCATCTAAAACGGGAAGTGACTCTGTGCTCTCCTGTTTTTTAACATTAGCGTTATACTTTAAATCTGTAAAGCCCCCGAAGAACTTATAATGTCCATATATTATATATAAGTATGTTTAAACATACATACAGCAACATAGTGAATGAGTTTAGAGTTTAGTGGTTTGGAGGCAGCGTCAGATCAGTGGTTCATCCACAAGGCTTCTGAAAATCCGTGAAAGGCTGTTTCATTTTAGTGTCTGTGTGTTTGGGGTCTACCGAGAATATCAAAAAAGGTCACTAGGTGGTGACATTGGAGTACGTTTGAGAGATTTCTGGCTTTCAGAAGTCTAAACAGTATTGCCCTGATTTCACCGGGTACATAATGTACCGGTGAAATAATGTGCTGTGAGTCATGTTATACATTTAGACATGTTATTTAAGATTAAGCTTAAAACTTTCCTTTTCGATAAAACTTAGAGTTAGTGCTGGATCAGGTGACCCTGAGCCATCTCTTTGTAATGCTGTAATAGGCTTAGACTGCTGGGAAGCTTCCCATGATGCACTGAATCACGTACCTCTTTTCACTTCCTGCGGGTTTACACACACTACTCAATTTAATTATTGGCAATTATTAAACTCTGGCTCTCTCTCTCCTGTCTAATTGAGTCTGTTTCCATTGGAGATTTCTCCTGTTAACAGAGAGATTGTCATTCCCTCAGTTTCCAACTGCTTCCTTATAGGAGCTCATCTGGTAATAGAAGTTTCTTTCTAATATTGTAGGTTCTTTACCTTACAACATGAAGCAACTTGGTGTGACTGTTGTTGACAATTGTTGCTATAGACTGTAAAAAAAAATTGGAATTACACTAAATTATTGATCCAGCCTGGTGGTGGAGGCCTGATAATACCACTGATCACAGATAGGTATGCAAGGTAAGACTGCAGTAAGTCAGGGAAACGCACAAGCTGTAAACTACAATGTAAATGTATCAAGACAACTTAGACAACAACAAAAAGAAAAAATAAGTGGACAACAATGACCTGCTGAGTCCGGTATACAATTGAAAAAATAGGAGTTAAAGTGAACTGAAGACAGAGTTTTAACAGTTAATATTAAGTCCAATGATTCAAGGCCCCAAAGGAAAAAAAGTCTAGTGTTGGGTCTTTGTGTAGTTCCAAGTACAGTTTGACAGGCTGGTGTAGCAAAGTTTAACAAGGAGAGCAAAGAGAAGTCATATCTGGCCTGAGGAGGAGGAGGAGGAGGAGGAGGAAGAAGAGGAGAGAGAGAGGGGGGGGGGGGGGGGGGTAGAGAAGGAGGAGCCAGTAGGCAGCTGGCAGGGGCAGAACTGACACAGGAGACTTCAGTACCCTTAAACACAAATGACAGAGGAGGAGGGGACCTACTGACAAGGCTAAGCATGAGCTCAAACTAAACTGCACTTTTCTGCTTTATGGATGCTGATTAAATAATCAGGAGATTAAAAAGCTGCACACACTCATACTCATTAGAGATAATGACATTTTGACTCGGGCTTTAAAGATCATGTGTGCGCTGCATTAGCTGAAGGCGGCTGGGGAGTTTATTCTAAAGAAAGGGCGTGCAGCAGAAGAAACGTTGCCTGAGGTTTTTGTCTTAGCTCGCTGAATAGCGAGGACAACTGCCTGCTGAGATCTTAAAGCATATGAAGGAACACACAAGGAGTCTGAACGGCAGACTCCCTAAAGAGGTGAACGCTTTTAGAAAGAGAAGAAGAATAGCAGATAGCTTGGCAGAGGCTACTGTGGACCATTTTGTTTTAGACATTCTGAGCATTGTGTGGGTGTGTGTGTGTGTCTGTGATGTATTGCAAATCAGCACGGTATTTGCTTCACTTGCAGCCTGTCCAAGCTTCACAATAGATGGTTTGCTCTGGGCCTTCCCAGCCCACATCATAGGGAGCGCTGTATAGACGCCAGGGCTAAATTGAATGTGAAACCCAGCATTGCATTACAAACCAAATAACTGCTCTTCTTCTGGGGAGAAGATGCTTTGCTGTCACGAGATGAACTGATAAAAAATAACTTTCAAACCAAACATGCACTTCACAGAATACAACAGACTAACTTAACCTCTATCTTTTTTTTAAGAGGATGCTCTGAGAAATGTGAAGCTGATTTAGTTTAGCATCTGTTATAAAAGATCCACAACCTACAAAAAAGAAGAAGTTATAAATATAAAAGTGGGTGAAGCATAATGACTGTAACTCCGTGGAACGTGGGAAATCACTGCATGTAACTCTTGCCAAAGACGTACCCACATTTCCCATTAAAGGTGCACTGACAGGCTCCCAGTTAACGTCAAACTGTGATCTGTTAAGTGTCCAAATTTGTCGCGAGGGAACTGAATGCTCACTCCCACACTTCCCACAGAGCAATTTTTTGACATTTATTGAGGAGTTCTGAACATGCTGGAACATCGTCTGGCAAATTTTAGGGGCTGGATAATTAGTACCCACACCAACACCAATTACTCACCCGGGCTCTTCATTCATCTTCTGATGAAGACAATCTCATCCATGATTCATTCCTTCACTTTAACCTTCTGTTCTGAATGGTTCTTGTTTGTGTGATGTTATTTTGGGCATGTCCAGTGAATCAGAGCTGTCTGTCAAGGCAGATAATGACTTCGATGTAGTTGCGGAGTCTAACACCAGAATCTGTTGTGATTTTTCACTGTGACAAATGTCTGGATTTGCACTTCTGTGCTCCATCAGTAGGCTTATTGCCTCTGATCAAGTTGATTAAGCTCCTTCAATGAATAGTGATAGAGCTCAGTGTTTCTTTTTTGCAATTGATTAGAACTTCTTTTTCTCTCATTCTCTCATGGTTTATATACATTTACATACACACACAAACAAAAACAAAGCATGAGCTGCCTTCTTAGATTCATACATTGATATTCTGGGGATAATTATTCACATCAGTAGAAGTGACCCATGGTAAAATTTAACATAAGCCAGATAGATGTTATTTACAGCATCACTAATACTCATCCAAAGTAGAGGAGAATCCCACAGTCTTGTTATTAGCTTCTCATTGCCACTTGTATTGATTTAACCTCTGAAATCATAACACAGCCTTGCCTACAGTGCATCATTGATTTGTTCAACCTGAACATATTATTCACAGGATGCCACATTTACATTTGAAGTAAAGCCACACTGCTTCGCGGATTCCTTGTACTTGGGTGGGGATCACACACATACTGCCTGAATAATTTTGCGTATGCCACCCTTAGAAAATCGTCACCCCAGACCTACTCCTCAAAAAAGCCTTATTGTTCCTGCTTTGTATTCTTTCAGCCCTCTGAGTCCATCTGATCCCATGCTTTCTGGATGTGTCGATTTTTGTATGTTTAAAATGTTCTCCCACCAATTAAAAGAAAATGTTCTTGCAAATTAGAAATAAAAATATTTGAATTGATGCACGTAACAGCTATTTACATTGCTTTTTCTAACAAATAAGTATTTATTTGTTTATCTCTCAAAATGTTGGGATTTAGGACCAGGTTTGGGGTCATCACTGACCTCACAGGGTTAAAGGTAACTCATCTCTGATCCAAACCACTACTGTAGGTTTGTGTTTTGCTTTTTTGTGTGTAAAATTATTGTTATTACAAGAAAACAGTTTTGTTTTTTAATTGTTATTGCTCTGAGGCCTTTTTTTCACTGCCTACCCCAGGCCATTAGACCTGAGTGTGCATCCAGAGTGCTGATCACAAGGCACTGTTTAGAGACCTGAGGTACTAACGAAGTTATACCTGCTACTCTGAGCCAAATAACTGGTGGACCCTGGTTAGAAACACTCCTCAGAGATTTTGTTTGACATGAGGATCACAAAGTTGCTGCAGTTGGCTGCATATCCTTGATTTAAATCCCAAAGATGCACTATTGGATTGAGCTCTGGTTCCTGAGCTTACTGAAGTAGTGTCACTTGGTGTGGTCTGGTGTGGCTTAAGATTTGATGTGCTGTGCATTCAGAGATGCTCTTATGCCTTCCTTGGTTGTAACAAGTGCTTATTTTAGTTGCTGTTGCCTGTTGCTGAAGCAGTCTGACCTTCTCCTCTGACCCCTGCTTCAGCAAAGTATTTTCACCCGGAGAACAGCTGCTCACTTCATATTTTCTCTTTTTCAGCCCATTCTCTGTAAACCCTTGAGATGGTTGTGTGGGGAAAATCCCAGCAGATCATCAGTTTCTGAAATATTCAGACCAGCTCGTCTGGCACCAACAACCATCCAATGCTCAAAATCACTTAAACCGCCATTCTTTCACATTCTGATGCTCAGCTTGAACATCAACTAGTTAGGCCTGACCCCTAAATGTAAAGGAGTTGCTGCCATGTAATTGGCTGATTCGATACTACTAATAATAATAAGATGATGACTTGATGTACCTAATGAAGTGGCCAGTGAGTGTAAATATTTAGGGATGCTTTTGTTAGTTGAGTACCAGACATGTTATAGTTTTGTGTCCTCCAATTAGTTTTCATTTTAATTTCATTTTGACTGTTTGATTTAGTTTTATTTAGTTAGGGCTTTTTTTGTATTTTTTTTTTTTTTGCATTTCCGTTTAGTTTTTCATTAGTTTTAGTGTTTTTATTTAATATTGTATGAAGGAACATGCCAGAGGCAAGATATAGGAAAATCAGCATAAGTAGCACAATACAAAACAGAGCTTTTTGAAAGCAGTTAACTCACAGTTTTGTAGAAATGCTAAGTCTCAGTACAAACTAAAGCCTCATCAGGCAAGCTGTGATAATACATTTTGCCAGACTGACAAGGAGTAAACCTAAGGATGTTTTCTTTATAGTTTGAGTTTATTTGAGTTAGTTGTTCACAAAATCATTTCAGTTCATTTTTATTTTCTTTCCCTACAAAAAATATTTTAGCAAACAAACTAAAATTGTATATTTCACCTTAATTTTCAGTTTCAGTTTACTTACAGCAACCTTGTTAGATAGATAACTAGTTCAGACGAAGCGTTCTCAATTAGGCCCTTTGGGAATAAAGACAGAGCTGTCGAGGATTCAGCACTAGACAGCTCCCATCAAGTCCGCACAGGCAGAGCTGAGCAGACAGCGGGGGTGAAGCGGACATGATCCAATCAATCTCACATTGGATATGACCCTGCGTGGCAGCTCAGTGTGCACATTCTAATCACAGTTGTTGAGCCTGCAGCGGACTCACCAGCCCTTTGTTCCCACATGTAACCCGAGGGTGGGGTGGGGGTGCTTTTCAGTATACGCTTAACCCCTCTGATTCCCACTGAAACAAACCCCATCTTATATTTTGTATAGAAGTTACCCATATCGCTCTTTTTGTATTAAAAGTCTAAACATTTACGAGAGAAAATAACCTCATATGCGCTCACACGCATAGCGAAAACCACAGCAGTTCACGTAAACTCTCGGGAGCTGACGTTTTGGGTTTTTTTTGTTTTTTTTCGTAAGCGGAGGAGCTTCTGTTTGCATCCCACAAACAGTGACTCCAAACTGTGTCAGTGTGATTGATTCAAACACTCAAGTCATCACCAAATCACCATCTACATTATGCAGTCGGCCCACTCCTGCATATTTTGGGGCTTCAAATGAGACACTAGATGGCAACCACGTTGGCAGTGAGTCTGTGTGTGTGTGTGTGTGTGTGTGTGTGTGTGTGTGTGTGTGTGTGTGTGAGTGAGAGAGAGAGAGAGAGAGAGAGAGAGAGGGGGGGGGGGGGGGTGAGTTACGTCGGCGTGGGACAGTGGAGGGACCGTCTGCTCATGGCACTCCGCTTGCAGCTGGAGGCGAGCTGCAGAGATGGGAAACAGCAGGAAATGAGATTAATGCGCAGGTAAAAATTGTTGGATCGCAGTCGGACGCATGAGTTGCCAATTAAATTGTTTGAACTCGCAGATTAGATTGTTGTTGCCAGGTGGGAGTAGATCTGCAGTGGAGGGAAAGCAGGGGAAAATGTGCCGCGTCTGTTGCGCCACCGGTGCGCTTTCTGGGGACGGAGCGAGCGACGGCGACGCGCTGACACCCCGCTTTTAGATGGCTCCAACATTTGGGGTGCAAAACAGGTGTCAGGGAAGTGTCGTCACGAACCCCGGAAGCCGGAGGAGGTGGGAACATCAGAGGGAAAGATGGCAGCGAAATCCGATGGTCGCGGGGTCGTCACCGGTTTCGCCCAGCTGCACAATCTGGACGAGGTGGTGGGGACGGGAGAGGACGACACTCGGGACGGCAGCTCATTCCACATCTGTCACTGCTGCAACACCTCGTCGTGCTACTGGGGCTGCCGGAGCGCCTGCCTGCATTACCTCCGGGGGAAGGGGAAGGGAAGAGATGCAGCGCGACCACCGCAGGAGGAACGCCTCTGGCTGGACTGCCTGTGGATCATCCTGGCACTGCTGGTGTTCTTCTGGGACGTGGGGACCGATTTGTGGCTGGCCGTCGACTATTATCACAAACAGGACTTCCTGTGGTCAGGCCTGACCCTGTTCTTCGTGCTGGTGCCCTCGGTTCTGGTTCAGATCCTGAGCTTCAGGTGGTTTGTCCAGGATTACACGGGGGGAGGACTGGGCTCCGTGGAGGGGCTGAGTAGTCGTAGAGCTACAGCCAGTTTGCAAAGAGACAGGTGCTGCCGCCTCTCCGTCTGGGTCTGGCAGACCCTTATACACATCTTTCAGATGGGACAAGTGTGGAGGTAAGACAAACTTTTAAGTTTGGGCCTCAAAAGAATCGGTTAAGCTCCTAAAAGCGCAGTGTTTCCAGCTCCTCTCCTCTATCCACTCAGCCAGCCTTCTAACCTCTTCTTGACTGTCACCTGGTATAACCCGATCTTGTGTACATGGCTGGGGTAAAAAAAACAAAAAAACATCAGCACCACTGTGATGCCGTTACGCTCGGCTCTCAGCCTCATTGTGGCTCACATGTATGCATTTACATTTTAGCTTATTTCGACATTCAGTCACACCACGCGCGTTTTAGTTGCGCAAATGTGTCCACATCTGCACAGAAATCGCACCGCTGTGCGTGCACCACAGTGCGCCATTGCGCTTTTGTGGGGAGGGAAGAGAGCTATTTGCTCAGACGGAGCAGGTAGTAACCTAAAGCTCGTGTGTGTGTGTGTGTGTGTGTGTGTGTGTGTGTGTGTGTGTGTGTGTGTGTGTGTGTGTGTCGCTCACATCACAGTGCACAGTCGCCTCAATGCACCCGCTTTCCCCTCCCCGCATCAGATACTCCAACCAGAGGCCAGACGAGCATCTGTTTTCACGGCTCGCAAAAACTACATCTTCCCCCCACAGACATGATGTCATCGATTCCTCTGCGACGCTCGACAGATTTTGGTCACCAAAATCCGCTTTTTTTGGCCATGCAAATTGATGAGCCGGGGGGACTACGGAGATGCTTAAATGTGTAGATCTCAGCGCGCAATCTGTGACATCTAGAGTCTATAGTAGTAAATGTGACACCGGTGCGCATAGCTCTCCTACTATATGTGGGCTGTTTAGTCGGAGCTTCTGGCCGACGAGTTGTTGTTGTTTTTTTTTTTTTGGTGCAGACAGACGCAGTGGCTGGCATTTAATGGGGGTAAAAGTAACGCATGACGGCTGCCCAGAGAGAAGTGGGGAAAATGTAAAGCAGTACACCGTGGGAACCGGCGGAAGGGTCCACCTCATTCTTTTACGGTGTTTGTGTTTGAGAGCAGCCTTTTTGCTCCTCATCGGACAAATGGATTTTTTTCCTAAGCCGTGACTTAGTGTGATGCACAGTAACATCTGTGCTACGGGCTAAATTACTCACACGCGTAAGAGTAAAATGTGAACTAAAACTCACTGACCTTTATGGAAAAAATGGCACGGGCAATTAAATTAGATATCTTCTCGTGCCATTTTTCCAATTTTGAGCCTTGCAGTTTAGTGTAAAGAAAAAAAGCCCAATGTCCTTTTTATGTTCTTGAAAAAAAAAACAAAAAACAAAAAAAAAAACAACCTCACTACTGCACTAAAGTTAAATTTAGTGCTTGCTGGTGGGTCTCCAGTAGTTTTCCCCCATCCAACCCGTTTTGAGGTACACCTATAGGCTGTTAGACTGATTAGCTGCAGTTGCATTGGCTCATGTTTATTTACTCTAGTGTGATTCGATTGATTATTTTTGCTCATGTCTGTAGTGGGTTGAGGGCATGGAGAGTGCTGTTAGCAGGCACCCAGTCAAAGACACTGCTTGTGTTGATGGTGAAAGTGGTTGGTCATATGCATCCTAAGTAAAAATGTACAAAAATGGAGAGAACCCTAATTTGCCTAACCTCATTGTTGCACACTCTGTTTTAGAGAAATACCAACGAGCATTTGCTGAAACACATTAGATATTTGCTTCTCTTCAGATATTCAGCATGTAAGGAAAAACACTGATGTAAACAATATCATTGATTATGGCTGTATTAATTACACCAGGGTCCTGGTAGACATGCTGGCTCAGTGGCTTGGCTTACAGAGATTTGTAAATGGAAGTGAGCCATCAGTAGTGTTATTAGTCTGATATGACTGTGTGCATCTTTGTTTAGGTGCCTACGAACTCCAGTAAACCCATTATATAACAGCAGCTGGAAAATAGGTATTTTATCCTGTTCTATTGCCATATTTAAATGAGCTCAGTGCCACACTTGAACTATTTTAAAAAATCTTTTTAAATATATCAACTTCCACATGCAGCTGGCTTGCTTAGCTAAGCTCAAAGATGGAAATGGGGGACCCCAGCCTGACTCTTCCTGTATAATCTCCTCTGGTTGCCTGGTAACTGTTCCCCTGATCCCAGCTGCATAACCGTAAAATAGCAAAGTTAAGTTTATACCAAACAACTTCAACTTTGCATGAACATGAAAAGTAAGAATTTGCACAAGAGAAATCCAAGATGGTTAAAGTACAACAACAGACCGGAGTGATTAAACGTTGCTTATGAGGAACTCAAGGAAACATAATGTGTTGTTGTGTATGTTGTGACAGCACAAAACCTGGGGGCAGGGGATCATTGTCAGGCCACTTTCTCCCTTTGGACATGATCCGCCTGGCTGCTGGTTTGGAGTGGAGGGTCAGAAGCTGCTCTTGTCAGCTTAGTGAGAGTTCATAACCTGAGCCCCACAGGGATAACAGTTGATATGGAGATTATTAGACGCTGCAAGATGCCACCCTGCCAATAAGCAGCATATGTTGTCATACTGCGCTGCATCATGTGGCGTGCGTATATATTAAACTGTTCTCTACCTAGTTCACTTTGTTGCATTTCATCAGCTGTGTCTAAACTTTGAGAAGCATGTCTTTTGTTTCTTTTATGGGTGATGTTGTTGTTTTTTCATGACTGGATTTCAAATGACCAATAATGGCCATTCTCAGGCAAGCTGCTGCAGTATCAGTTTGTGAAATGTTTTGCCATCATTAATACGAGGAAACAACCTGAAGTGCTGACAGGAGTCAAAAACGCTGCTTCATCATGTCTCATTACTGAGTTCTACTTTCAAATCTACATTCAATTAGCTCCTTTCTTTCCCCCCTCTCCTTCTTTGTGTACCTGAGGACCGAGCCGATGACAGAATCGCCGAGCTTGTTTTGCAGTTATCTGCTTGTTAATTGTTGACAGAGTGGGGAGGATTCCTCTCCCATCTGTAATCCCACTATGACACCGGCTGTCCGTAGCTCTTTCATGTCCTCTCTCCCCGTGAGTCGCCAGCACCGCTGATGGTGTCTCCTTGAGCTTTAGAGATTCTCCTCACATACGCTTAGCGGATCGCACATACACAGCGGTCTCCTGGCAGCACGATGAACAGCTTAATCAGTGTAAGCCCAAATTAGTGCCTGGCTGAAAGAGAACTGCATCCATCCGCACCTCATTGCAGGAATCCATACAGAAATTTCAGAGGGTTTCAGGAGGTTGGGAATTCCCCGCAGAACTGGGGCGGGGCATAGTCTACCCCTTCTCTTTTTTAATTCTAATAGCTGTGTAAAAGTGGCAAGCTCCTGTGCTGTTCCGCCAAAGTGAGCAACACTTGTGCAGCAGCGATTGCTAACCACTAAAAAGTGAACGCATTAACATCACATTGCTTCTTCAGCCACAGATACTGGTATTTGGCAAAACATTTTTAAAGATTGTTCTAACACGACTGAAGCGTTTATTGGTTTAAACAAGCAATCCAGATGTTAGGCAAAACATTCGGTTTACATGTCCCTACACATCTGTCTTCTGTCTTGTGTGGTTGTTGGCTGAAGGTGAAAGTGTGCATCACAGGTTAAAGAAGTGGAAGTCGTGGGCATATTTAAGAGGTTGGAACCATCCAGTATTGTCGTTTTTTTAAACCAACCTTAACAATTAAGGTCAGAATATTTCACATTCTTCTGCATTAACTTTGGCCATTCTTGTTTTGTTTTGTTTTTTTAAGCTGTTTCTCGTCAGCTCCCCGACTAAGGGCACATTAAGAAAATATGCATCAGAGCAACAAGTGGCTAGTCTGAGACATCCATTCCCATTCAGCGTTTTAAACATTGTAAATGGTAAATGGCCTGTATTTGTATAGCGCTTTTCTAGTCCCTAAGGACCCCAAAGCGCTTTACACAACCTGTCATCCACCCATTCACACACACATTCACACACTGGGGATGGCAAGCTACATTGTAGCCACAGCCACCCTGGGGCGCACTGACAGAGGCGAGGCTGCCGAACACTGGCGCCACCGGGCCCTCTGACCACCACCAGTAGGCAACGGGTGAAGTGTCTTGCCCAAGGACACAACGACCGAGACTGTCCGAGCCGGGGCTCGAACCAGCAACCTTCCGATTACAAGGCGAACTCCCAACTCTTGAGCCACGAGTCTCGTTCAGCCCTGGATAAAAGACTGTACGTGGTATATTATGAATGACTATTAAAAGTTTCATGTTGGTGCTTTTATAAGTCCAGTAGGTGGGTTGTTTGAAAAAACAAAATCCTTCTGGAAGGGGTTGTTTTTCTTTTAAAGGTTTTGGTGATCACAACTGGCATTTGAGAAGTAATCTGAAAGATGGTGATAATTTGTCAGAATATAAGAAAAAGGCTGGGGAGCTGTGCCTCTGAAACGACTGCTCTGCTGGTGTCAGTGCTGAAATTCTACCTCGAGCACCAAGAAAGTTTCAGCGCCTCATCTTGGTATTTTTAACCTTATGAGGTCCTGGTTTCAGATTACACTCAGTGAATATTAAAGGGTGCTTGTATATGGGACTGTGTATTGATTTTTTCCTGTCTCCCAGGCATATGCAGCTCTGTTTTTTCACAGTGTTGTAACCACAGTGATGAAGGGGTCATCTGGGAACTGCGTACCGTGTTTGGATATGATCAAATTTGCTTGTCTTATTTTGTATTTGGTGCACATTTTGAGTCCTTCCTCTCGCACACTTTAAACCTTCACTCGGTTCTTGACAGTTTGTCAGCACACAAGGGAAAACTTTGAAAGTATTATGAGTTTATGTATATTTTTCATTTTGCCATGTCCATCTGAATCAATAGAGTAGGCTGAAAGGTTTCAATCTGGTTAGCGAGAAAGTAGTATTTTAAATATGGTGTCTAAGATCATCGCTGTGTGTGGGATGTATTACTGCTTTTTTTTCTACTCTTATAAATTTTCTTTCCAACTCAGTGCAAGAAAATGAAAAAAAACAAAAAAAAAAAAAAACAAAAAAAAAAACACATCTACAGTGTATATGGAGAATTGCCAGTGAGATTGCTACTCAGACCGGTTAACATATAGCGTCACTCAAATCCTACGATCATCTTGGTTTTTAAGGAATTCTCCAGCTGAACAGAAGCCAACAGCGTGGGGATCCCCCCCCTCCCCCTCCACCAATTCCTCACACCCCCTTACTGCAGCAAGCAATGTTTAAACACTGCAAAATCTGGTTGGTTGGATTATGCTTTAATCCAAAAAACAAGAACGGGCTTACCACCAAGCAACACGAAGGAATCGCCTCATGGTCGATGTCTGCCTGTGTTTCTGTCACGGTCTGACTGGGGCAGACCGTATGTGTTGCAGAGGAGGACTCAAACGCAGACCAAAATGTGGTGTGGATTAACAAAACAAGCCGTTTGAGGTTAGCAACGAGGGTACAAAATAATAGGGCATCGGTGAAAACTAAACAATAACCTAAACTGGGTGAACTAATAACAAAACATGAAAAACCTTAACCATAGTGAACTGACATGGGTACCTGGAGATGAGACATGGATGAGCAGACGACCTGACAATGGCATGAAGAAAACAAAAGGCTTAAATACAGACATGAGGTGATCAGGGGAAGTGGCGACACATGGGGGAAAACAGCTGACAGACATAAACCTAATGACAGGACCAGGAGAGGAAAGCTAAATACAATAAACAAAGAACACATGACATTGTCAGAATAAAACAGGAAATACTAAAACATGACAACACAACTTAACAGACCTAATATGTGATGAATAAATACAAAACCCCAAAACATAGAAAACCCAGGAACAATAACTGCCTAAACTAAAGGCAGATAGGAAATAACACAAACTAAATCACATAACAAAATGAGACAAATACAAACATGAACTCAGAGCGCTGGGTCAGAGACCCAGCCTGTGACAGAGCCCCCCCCTCAAGGGCGGATTCCAGACGCCCAAAACCACGAAAAACAAAACCAAAAACAACCCACCAAGGGCGGGCGGTGGGGGTCCAGGACGGAGGGCCAGAAACAAGGCCAAAAAAAACAAAATGTCCATCAAAAATCACAGGAGCGCAGGGAACAGTTCATGACTCCTCAGGGGGCCGACCCGGAGGGTGACGGTCCAGAAAATCATAGTTCAAGTGATCAGGGGGCCGGCCCGGAGGCCGACGGCACAGAAGTCCATGGTCGAACAGTTCCGGGGGCCGTCCGTGCGGACGGCAACGGCGTAGAAACAGTTCAGGCGGCCGACCTCGACGGCGGTGACGTCCAGCAGGTGGCCGAAGATTCCCAGGTGCAGAGCGAGGCTTGGGCGGCGGCATAACAGCCGTAGGACCAGGCGACGCTGAAGCAGAGGCTGGACCAGGCGTAGCAGAGGCCGGACCAGGCGAGGCAGAAGCAGAAGCCGAGGAAGACTCGGATGAGGCCGAACCAGGCGAGGCAGGAGCAGAGGCCGGACCAGGCGTAGACGAAGGCTCTGACGAAGCCGGACCAGGCGTAGCACAGGCCGGACCAGGCGAAGACGAAGGCTCTGACGAAGCCGGACCAGGCGTAGCACAGGCCGGACCAGGCTCTGACGAAGGCTCTGACGAAGCCGGACCAGGCGTAGCACAGGCCGGACCAGGCGAAGACGAAGGCTCTGACGAAGCCGGACCAGGCGAAGACGAAGGCTCTGACGAAGCCGCACCAGGCGAAGACGAAGGCTCTGATGAAGCCGCAGCAGGCGAAGCACAGGCTGGAGCTGCAGCAGGCGAAACAGAAGCAGAATCTGAAGGTGGCTGGACGGGCTCCTCGGGCCCTCCAGCTGACGTGGTTTGAGGCTGGACGGGCTCCTCGGGCCCTCCAGCTGACGTGGCATGAGGCTGGTGCGGTTCTCCTGAACCCCCAGCTGACGTGGCATGAGGCTGGACGGGCTCCTCGGGCCCCCCAGCAGACGAGGCATGAGGCTGGACGGGCTCCTCGGGCCCTCCAGCAGACGAGGCATGAGGCTGGACGGGCTCCTCGGGCCCTCCAGCAGAAGCAGTGGCAGGACCAGTAGGTGCCGAGACTACTGGCTGAACAAAAGGCTGAGCAGGTGATTGAGCAAATAACTGAGCTGAACAATGGGGAGCTGGCTGAGCTGCACAGTGGGCTAAGGGCTGAGCTAACGGAAACACAGGAAAATGAACTATTGACTGGGCTGCTAACAGAGCTAATGACTGAGCTATAGACTGAAAAGCATGCAGTAGTGATGGTGGTGTTGGTTGCGGACTGAATTCTCCTGAGCCTTCAGTAGAAACAGGAACGGGTGCAGTCACCTGCTGGACACTAGCCACTCCCACCCGAGGAGTAGGTACGGGTGCGGAGACGGGCTGTATCCTGGCTGACCTCACCCTGGGGACCGGCATGGGTGCAGGGGTGGACTGGTTCACAGCCCCCCTCACCCCGGAAGCCGGGACAGGCACCGGCAACGGCTGGGCAACTGCCCTTCCCACCCGAGGAGCTGGTACGGGTGCAGAAACGGACAGAGCCTCAGCTGGCCTGGAAACCAGAGCAGGGACCAGCTGGGCCTCAGACTCCCTCACCCGAGGAACTGGTACGGGTGCAGGGGTACGCTGGGCCCGAGCTGCCCTGGCAGCAGAAACACGAACAGGCAAAGGAGCAGGCTCAGAAAAAACAGTCTTAGAAACGGCAGGCTTAGGGTTAATATGTATTGGGTCGACAAAAACAGACCTAGCAAAAATGAATCCGCCGTCCACTTCATGTTTAGCAGTCTTAGTATTAGCAGTCCTTGGGTTAACGGTCTTAGAGTGAGCTGACTTGGGGATGATTGAACCAGACTTAACAAAACCTGAACTGAGTGTTGTAGACCTGGTAGAAGTGTTAACAGTTTTTCCTTTAACCGCATGTGCAGACTTAAGCGAGCGGGAATTGTCTTTCATCCCTCCCTGCGTAGAGGGAGTAAAACAAAACGGATCCTCCCAGTCCACGTCGTCATCCATAAGGGAAATTCCCCATGGATCGGAAGTGAGCCGATTGTTGTTAATGTCAGACGGGACGTGAGAATAAAAGTCATTTTCACTCACCACCGTGAGCTGCTCAGCGATGTCCGGTTTATGGCGGCGTGCGCGCCGCTTCCTGCGAACAGAGGAAGCTGGCGGAGCGAGCGACTGAGCCCCTGGTGCACAGAATGGTGACACCGAGGCTGGAGCGTGAGCGCCTGAAGCCACACGGAGGACTCCCACCTGAAGCGAGCGAGGCTTAGATGCAGGCAGCGCAACAGGCGGGGACTTTCGGCAGCTCTTGGGACCTCCGAGAGCTAGCCGAGTCCCGTGGAAAATGCGCTCGTAGTCGGGGGTACGCCACGGCTTCCAGCGGAGCTCCTCCTCCAGCTGGGCGAAGGCTGCCTCCCGACGCTCGTAAAGCTCGCGGTCTGCTGAGTCCATAGTGGTCAGGTCGTACTGTCACGGTCTGACTGGGGCAGACCGTATGTGTTGCAGAGGAGGACTCAAACGCAGACCAAAATGTGGTGTGGATTAACAAAACAAGCCGTTTATTGAGGTTGGCAACGAGGGTACAAAATAATAGGGCATCGGTGAAAACTAAACAATAACCTAAACTGGGTGAACTAATAACAAAACATGAAAAACCTTAACCATAGTGAACTGACATGGGTACCTGGAGATGAGACATGGATGAGCAGACGACCTGACAATGGCATGAAGAAAACAAAAGGCTTAAATACAGACATGAGGTGATCAGGGGAAGTGGCGACACATGGGGGAAAACAGCTGACAGACATAAACCTAATGACAGGACCAGGAGAGGAAAGCTAAATACAATAAACAAAGAACACATGACATTGTCAGAATAAAACAGGAAATACTAAAACATGACAACACAACTTAACAGACCTAATATGTGATGAATAAATACAAAACCCCAAAACATAGAAAACCCAGGAACAATAACTGCCTAAACTAAAGGCAGATAGGAAATAACACAAACTAAATCACATAACAAAATGAGACAAATACAAACATGAACTCAGAGCGCTGGGTCAGAGACCCAGCCTGTGACAGTTTCAGAGCCTGGTAAATATTAATACAGTCTGCGAAGGAGTCAACAAAAGCCTCCCTTGGCTGGCTGGGCTGCTTGTAGTTGCCAAAAAAGGTTTGTAGACGCAGTGAAGCAAGACACTGAGATGATTCAATGCAACCAGCTGCCATGTCAATGCAAAAAAAACACAAGAAAGACAAAAAAAAAAAAAAAAAACAGCCGAGAGGGTGAAAGAAGGGAACGATGAAGGCTTGGATGGATTGGTGATTGGCAATTACATATTGAGAGTTTAAAGCGGTGAAAGATGGGAACATCTTGTTCCCTCCGCCGTGGAGGCACTGGAGTATTTTTGGAATGAAGGGAAGGAGCGATCGATGCCTGGGGTCTTATTGGACTGCTTATTCTCTTTGCTGGTAGCAAAGACAGGGAATCTCCTTTAAAATAAGATATATAAAACATATTATGTATTTATATTTACATGCTAAAGACATCAAAATACATCAGCTAGCAAACCTTTTTTTTTAAATTCAGGTGCACATCTACCTCTGTTGTGTGTTATTTACAGGCAGCACATTACATTCCAATTGGTGGATCACATCAGTGTAACGCTGCTCATTTTCTCATTAGCAGTGATAACAGGGAACAAACCTTTAAAGCCAGCTCTCCAAGACAGCCCCCAATTATGTGACAGAGGAGCCCATCAAAATACAAGAAAAGCCGGCTTTCTTGGGAATGCGCCGCAGCCGGGGGTAAAGAGACAGAAAGCCATAAATGGCAGAGAAATATTTGCCTTAGTCATTTGAGAAGCGGAGATGAGGGGGAGAGAGCTGAAAAAGAGAACTCAATTGCTGTTTTGGTTCCATTTCTTCATGACTTTGGTTGAGGCTGGAGCATTGCTGGAAAACGTTTCATTCAGTGGGTATTCAAATCCAGATGTTTCACCTCTTAATAAACAGATGGGTGATTAAACTGGGTCTTGTAAAAGACTCAACAAGCTTTAGCGGAGGGTTTTGACAACACATGGGTACGTAAGGGTAACCCTGTAAATAAATGAGTAGCTAACATGTTGGTTCATTCCAGTCTTGTTTCTACAGGCGGTAACGCCAGCTGTTACTGTAGAAGGCTCTTAAGTTCAGTGCAGGGCAAATGAATACGGATAAAAAGCATGTGATCATGCTTGATTTAACCGCCTCAGGCTGGCCTCCTAAGCAAAACAATATTTTGTCGTAGACGCCTGAAGGCCCTGATGCTAAATTCTTTCTGCCTCTCCACGCTGTTCAACAGACAGAGGCAGGCTCATGACTGAATATCAAGCACACGGGGGGCAGATGGGTTACCAGACAGAGATCTGTATGCGGATCACACAAACACACACACACACACACGCACATACGTGTGTACGTGAACCTCAAGGGAGTAGGGAGAAGCTGTTTTTTTATACACCTCTTTATATGCAGTCTCACGTCACAGCATCTTGCTCTCTTACAGGAACCACACACCTTGAGAATAACACATTTCCAGGTCCTGTTTCGCGCTTTGATCAGAGAGTGGTGAGTCAGCTGGCAGTGAACTCCTCCTGTCCTCCCGTGGCTCTCTCCTTTTGCCTAAAGTCATCTCCTTCACTCTCTTCCTTAGAGAGTACAGTCTGCCTTTTGTTGCTGATTGAGTCAAGCGTGTTTGTGACGCTGGTGACATTTGGAGCATTTTTAATCAGACTACATGACAAATAATGCGGCTTGTCTGTGTTTCAGTTTTGGTGACTGGAGGTGTAGCACCAGATAGCAAGGATTTGTTTCTGTGGGATGGATTCATATACAATCTCTGAAAGCAGGCGTGCTGACCATGTTAAGAACCTAAAGTGTGATTTAAATCACTGCTGGCATTAAAATGAGGATGACATCACAAGGGCTATGTCCATCTTTTATGTACAGTTTATTGGCAGTAATATCAAACGACTCCTTAAACTGTCCAGCTCCTTTTGTTTGTCGTTTTGTTTGTGATTGTTGTACGAAACCGTACATTTATTAATGATTCTAAAGTAAACATGTCTTTAAAAGGCACCAGTGGGCTTGTGAGTGCCTCAAACAGGGTAAAAATGTCCCGAGAACGGGGCTAACATGGGTGTTTTCATTCAAACCCAGCCTTATCTTTACATTTGATTAGACAAATACTCGCCAGATTCAGAGTATTGTTCAATTTGCCTTTGTGTATGCTAACATGTTTACACTCGTCTTTGCTGCTCGCTACAGTTGTAGCTTGCCAGCTTGTGGAAATTGGCTTGTGACGATGTAGGATTTATTGACTCTGAAGTCTCTTGTTTGCTCAGCGTGGCGTGCGGCTGGTTTTATTGGCTGCATCATTTCGGTTCCCGGTCCTCCCTACAACTGTCTGCTAATCCCATTCTCCTCTAAACAAAACCCTAAATTGGCCCTTTTTGCCACTTTCCCCTTTGAAGCCTTCACAACAGCACGTGTGATGTATATTCCCCCATTACCCAACTGCATATTCTACTCAGAGAAAATCATTACGTGGGCCCATGGGCTATCCAGTGTGAGCTGAAATACTCACATACAAAAGCTATTTTTCATCTAGAGTCCCTTGCCTAATAGCTGCATCTCTAATATATATTTATGCCCCTTTTTCTCCTGGAATAGGTGAGGCCCACATTCCCAGATGGACCATTTGAGTTCATCATGTGTCCTCCCCGTATAGTCTCTCTATCCATTAGTGCTTCATAAGCTCTGTCTACCCTAACATATGTTTTTATTTTTATCCCTCTCTCTCACTTACATCTATTAATGTTCTCAGCCTCCTTATAAACCCCATTACTCCCCCCTTCATCTATCCTGGAAGTAGACACCACACAGTCTTATCCTCCCCTGCTGTAGTTAGAAAGATGGGGGCTCTCTACACGGTGTGCAGTGTCCCTTACCACTAGTTAAAGTCATGATGCTGCCTCCCTCCCCTCTATATTTCTCTCTATGTCTGTGCTTCTCTCTCTCTCACTGTTGCCCTCACATAAAGCTGCATTTGACCTCCATTTCTGTCAAGGAAACTGGAGCATCTGGCTCCTGCCCCATTACAACACAGCGCCTCTTCCCTCCCTGCCTTCCTTATCCTGCCATACCACCCATCTTATGCTCCCTGCAGAGCCCATTTTCAGATCTCCCACGTTCCGTTCCTCATTTCCACCCTGACAAAACGTCTCGTTCCTGCAGGAAACTGTTACACCTCGGTTCAAGAGTCCACCTGTGGCGTAATGGCTCTGTTCTCGCAGCTCATGGCATTCCTTTAGATTCACAGCTTTTCACATGGCCACTTATTTATGCTCTGCTGAAAAGACCGCACGCAACAGAGCAAGTCATAGTTCACGTTGTAAAAAAAGGGAGAGCGCAGTCTTTCATTGTAAAATCTGAAACGTCTTCGAAGGTGCGTTGAATGAGATTTCGATGCTAGGGCAGAAAAACAGGTTTAAAAAGGTTTGCTGGTATTGCAAATCCCACTGAGAATCAACACCCGGCCGTGCAGTGCGTGTGTGTGTGTGTGCGGTGCAGCTTATGGCCACTTTTCAACTCAAGGCAAAATAATGTTAGTTCAGAGAAGCTGCAGGCAGCCCACGAGATCACACCAGCTGACTGTACACAAGCTGTTCAGTGTGAAGTGGAGAAAAACAAGCAACAGGTGAAGGAAGGCAAACATCAAGCCAAACAGAAAGCAGTCTTTCTCTCAGTAATTGAACCGATAAATCGAGTAGAACATATAACATTAGAGTGAATAATAATGCAAAGTATGCAAGTGTTTTGCTGATCGAAATAAAAACTCACTAACAAGTGATTCCAACAGGACGGACGGCATATTCTGCTTCTGCAGGTTGTGTAAGGAGCTGGAAGAATCTGGTTTGATATAAGCAAGAATATTTTCTGCAAGTGGGTAAAAGTTGTTTTATTGCCACTTTAAAGAAGATATTTCAACAGACTCTTACATAACAATGTGAACAAACAGGTTCAAAAGGCTTTTAAAGACTTTACAGCCTGAGCATATATCATCCCAAAGGAGCTCAGGTGACTATGGAGGCCATTTGAGTGCAGTGAACTCACTGTGATGTTCAAGAAACCAGTTGATTTGAGTTTTAGGACATGCTGTGTGCTTCCTGCTGGAAGCAGCCATCAGAAGGTTGGCATGCTGTGGTCAAGGACGGACACCATCAGCAGCAATAATCAGGTAGACCATCGTATTTAAACAATGCGTATTTTGTGCAAAGAGATGCAAAGTTTGTCAAGAAAACATCCCCCACACCATTAAACCACCAACAGCAGCCTGATAGAAGGCAGGACGGAGCCATGATTTCATGTTGTTTACACCGAATTCTGAACCTGCCCTGTGAATGTTGCAGCACAAGTCGAGTATCGTCAGACCGGGCAGCATTTTTCCAATCTTTTATTGTTAAATTTTGGTGATCCAGTGTGAATTATAACCTCAGTTTCCTGTTCTTAGCTGACAGCGGCAGTGCCTTGTGTGGTTTTCTCCCCTCTGTAGCCCATCTACTCCAAGGTTCAATTTGTTGTGTGTTCAGAGATGCTCTTCTACATGCCTTGGCTGTAACAAGCACTTATTTGTGTTACTGTTGCCTGTTATTGAAGCAGTGCACCCATTCTCCTAAGACCTCTGGGATTAACAAGGACGTTTTCACCCAGAGAACCACTGCTCGCTGGATATTTTCACTTTTTCATACTATTGTCTGTAAAACCCAGACCCTGGCTGGTTGTGGGGAAAAACCCCAGTATATCAGCAGTTGATCTGATGATTGGTTTGAACTTTTGCGACCATTTCTACAAGCCTCAGTGCACTGAGTTGCATTTGGTTCGCTAATTAGATATTTGCATTAACCACCAGCTGAACAGGTGCATCTAACACATTACAGTATGCTACAGTCGAGGTCTAAGCAGTTAATTTTTCAACAACTATTAGTTTCCACATGAAGTATTCATAAGAGGTGCATAAATGATGACTGGATATTTTACAACATAATAATCCATTCTTAACAGTGTGAAAACCAACACTGAAAAACTATTTATGCACACAAGCACATATACACACACATATTCACTCACACACACTTTGATGCTGTCTGCGCTTTATTCATATCTAGTCTGTGTCTTGAAAGCTGGCTCAGCAGTGTTCAGTGAAGACCACCATTGTTTGAGTCTAATCATGGCCGACGCTCCAGGCGTCAGTTTGATAAACAGACAATCTCTGCTTATAAATAATTGAACAGCCCCGTTAGTTCTCATGCTCTCTCAGTGTCACACTTGCAGTGTTTCACACTCTTCTCTTCTCATTCTCATATTTGCATGGTGATACCCTGCTTAGTGAGTTGTTACACTCACTGAGAAATTGGGAATGTGACGATAGAAAGTCAAAAAGCGCGCACGCACTTTAAAAAACCCCCAAAACAACGTGATGTTGTGTGGAGCCTCTGAGACAGTTTTATCTAGTCTTTTGCTGAGGTACTGTAACACTTCCCTCATTCTGGCTTTCTTGCAAACAGACGCTCATGAAAGCGATCCTTTTCTCCAGATCCCAACAAGGAACCAAAAAAGGGCACATTTCTTTACAGTATGTGTAAACCCACATGCTTGAATTCATCTTGGGCTTTCACGCATGACATTTACTGTAAGAAAAACATCTGTTCTGTCCTACATAATGTTAGTGGCCTGCTCGTATTTAGAAGAGCCTGTATTCAGGCCTCTTGCTCAGTAGTCCATCGCTGTCCTTCTTGTGTCCTTCTTTTCTTCTTTATGATTGCGGCTGGATGGATTTTTCCTTTATTCTGGTGGCTGTGGTGAGGCAGAAGAGCTAAATTGGGTTCTTGTGGAGGGCTGAGAGCATCATAGGAGAGAGGTCATCTGCTCAAGAGACCAACAGTGATCAGTTAGATGTCATACATCACCACCACTTCAGGACTAGCAGGGAAGGGGGTTCATTAAAAGTGCATTTCATATGTTGGGACTATTTTCTCTGTTTACCAGTCATTTTTTTTCTCTCTCTCTCTCTCTCCTCTGACTCTTGCCCCTCCTCATATCCTTCTGTCTTTGTTTCTATTTGTGTCTGCTCTTTGCACTTCCTGCTTCCCCTCCCACTCTTCGCCTTCATCCCTCTGTTTTTCAGCTCTTATCTCATGTCTGTTTGTCCTCAGAGCAAATTACATATTAACAGGAGTCTGAATGCTTTGTGCTCAGCAGGCCATTTAAATGCATTGTGGTCAATATGCCTGGCAGCAAAAGCAGCAATGCCCAAACAAGTTCCTATAGATCGAAACGGTTGCCTTTGCAAAGGTTTTTTAAGAACTGTAGACTATGCAGACTTTTCCCTTTTTCTGCAACAAAAGCAGCAAGACTGACTTTATACTTAAGTCGGCTCTTACTCATATCTAAATCTGTTTGTTTCCAGCTACGTGTGCAAACGTGTGAACAGGGATACATGCATAGGCGGCGTGAATGTTCTTTTGCCTTATGTTTCGATGAGTGTTCAGAAGCACTCGGCTCATCTCATATGGTATAGTGTAAAACATCAGATTATATGCTGTGAAGTTTTGCTCTGCGGCAGCACAACAACACTTCTTATGTCAGATTCAGACCTATATGAAAAAAGAAAACATAAATCCAAAGGTTCTGAGAGAAGAACGACAGAAAGGGAAATACGTAAGACGACAGACATCGCACAAAATAAAAGTTAAGCTATATATGTGCGCACCGGGTTGATTCTTTGCAGTGTTTGTAGTCAAGATGACTGAGCAGTCTGAGCGCTGAATTCAGGTCAATTTCCCCCAGAGACAAGGGTTTCAATGCCACTTCTTAGGAACATACATACACATACACTTGTGTACAGTTTAATATATATATAGTATTATGAACATGGAATTCTAGTATATAAGGAATAATTATATACAGTATGGACATGGATTATGGGCCCAATATGTCAGTGAACATTGCTCCATTTGGTTCTTCCCCTGCAGTGTTTTGAGGATGAAATGGAGTCAGTGAGATATTTTCAGCCGCCGTAACGGAGTGGATTAGTCCACTATTCCTTGAAGGGACATAACAGTGTAAAACTGCCACTGTGACTCCCCTGCCTCTATACGGATTACAGGTTCAGAAGAAACAACAAGAAGCGTGCTATGAACATCTCATATGCAGTATATCCTATACAATACTGTCCAAGAGATTTAGATGGAGACGTTTCAGATGGAACACGTGTGATTGCTCCCAAATGTGTTCATTCAGCACACGAATGCACCCGCAAACATACAGTCACAATCTGAGTGAGTAGCAACAAGAAGAACAGGGAGTTGCACAGCAATTGCTTTGGTTCTGGCCTTGATTTTAACTTTACAGTCATATTTTGCAGAGGAGCCTTGACAAGTCCATCCAAGTGCCCAAAAAATATACCTGCAAAGATTCTTGAAGAATGTGTGCAAGTATTAAAAGGTGTTAGATTCTGATATATTTTGGCATTTGGTTTCTGCTTAATCAGCAGATTACCAAGAATCTGATGTGAGGGCACACAAATGGATGCTTTGTTCATCTCTCTGCAGCTTTGGTGCTTGCAACATGTTTATCTTTTTATTTATATCAAGAAACTTTCATGCAGCACATTTCCACCAAGGTGTTACGTCCTTTCTTGTGTTTGGTGTACAACCAGGTGTAATAAAATCCATCCAAGAAGGAGTTTTAGCAAACTGTCAATTTCTGGATGGCATGAAAATATTACACACCAACCATTTTTTTTCTTTTCTTTTCTTTTTTTTTTTTTTTAGAAATTCAGCAATCCAAGCCATATGGCCAATTTACACATTTTTAACCTTGATGAGCAGTGACGAGCAAACACATTTCCAAATGCTCCACGTCTTTATGGTTGCCATTTTCACCCTGAAAATTGTTAGCAACCCCACTTTCTGTTTGCCTTCCCTCACATTTTGCAGTAAATGGATTTATGCTCTGTGGATTTTTATGTAGAACGCGCCAAGATTAGCAGGACGTTTAATCATGGAGCCTTTTGAAATAAGCTTAACATTTATCCGAGTGCAAGGCTGGGAAAAAAAATAGCATGGGAATTCTTTTTCGTCTGCTCTCAGGAGAAAAGTCCTTGGGAATGGAGAAAAAAAGAAAAAGAAAAAATCAAGCAACGCTATCAAATATGTGGGTGTCTTTTTATTGATTTATTCGAGACTATTTTGATGCAGAATTTCTGTGGAAGACTTTGAGGCTTTTCCCACACTATTTTCATCCAAGCGAGAGAAGGTTGCTTATTTGATCATTTATTTTTGTCCACTTTGGCATTTTCCCTCTCACTGCCACAAGAGATTGCTGACTGGGTTTTGTCTTTTTGGGCAAGGCTGAGCTTTCCGCTCCACTCTCTCTCACACACACACAAACTTCCCCAGTGGGCACAAAGCTCTCTTTTGAAGACGAGTCAGTGTAACAAAACATGGAGCAATATAGATAGTAGTAGAGCATTTCAAATATGTTTTCACAGATAATCGCGTTTTCATACCTGATTTTCTCAAACGCTTTACTTGAAAACCTCTCAAAGTGGTGTCTGTGAACCTGTGTGTTACTAAAAACAAAATGCTCTCCTATTATTACCGTAAAACCGTGTCATGTAGAAACTTATTATGATTTATGAACATATTTTTATCTTACTCATGTAGAACAGTGACACAAACAATACTACTTTAAACATAAGTTGTACATTAATTTAGCTCATGATTTAAATTAAATATAGCATTAGCTGTTAGTTATCTATATTTACTATTAATGCAATATTTAGTTACATGTAATTCATTCATCACTTTTAAATTATTAATTTTAAATAACAATTTTCTTGAGCTGGTTCTTTCTGACTGAATAACAAAACATTTTTAATCTTTGCATTTGCAGTTTGGTTTATTAAGATCAAAATCACACATACCTGGAGACTAGCTGGTGCCCCCCTGGCTACCATGGGTCACTAAGGGAAAAATGGTTGGTGGCTGGTCGCTGGCAAATGGACGGTGACATTGGTCATAATTGCACACACAACCTCCTTGCGATTGCTTTGGTCACTATCAGAAAGTGTGAAAAGTACAATGTAAACTGTGAATGGAGACTGTTCTCCTTAAAAGTAAATGTTATACTTACCATCTTGATGGATGCTCAATCATCCAGGTAAATAAATCTCCAAAACTTGATTCTGTTTATCTGGACGTAGCGTTTTCAGTGGGAGAAACGTTTTGTCACTCATCCAAGTGACTTCTTCAGTCTCAGTGGTTGTTGATCAATGGTCATGAGAATTTGCATAATTATGATTAAGGAATTGACCTCCCAGCCCATTGTTCCTTCAGTGGGCTGGTTTCAGTCATTATGCAAATATACTGTTTATAATATTGAGGAAACCTGCAGTCAGCTGAAACTGAAGAAGTCACCTGGATGAGTGACGAGACGTTTCTCCCACTGAAAACGCTACGTCCAGATGAACAGAATGAACTTTTGGAGAGTTATCCTTACCACTGCAACCAACACATTTTAAAAGCCACAGCTCTTTTTTGAAGGAGAATCTCTGTTTTTGGAGGAGTCACAGTTTATACTTTGCACTCAGCGAGTAGTGGGCCACAGCTTGCAGATGCGATGGCATCTTTCATGCAAACTGCCAGCAACCATGGTATTCAGTGGACGAAGCAAGGGAGGTTTTTGGTGCAGCATCCTCTTTGCAACTGATTTCACGCAGTAATTGGCAGCAACCGCTCGCCAACCAGTTGGGGAATACACACTTTTGTGAGTTTTCAATTTTCTAGGCCTGCATGATTGAGGCCTAACGTGCACATACACGTCCCATGACATGGAAAACATTTTGAAATATTAGCAGACATTTAAGACAACTTGCAGTTACATCATTGTATTACTGTCATGAAATGTGAAGAGGACTGAAGTGCAGCTTGCAAACAAACTAACGAATCCTTCAACTAACAAGAGCAAAGACGCCCCAAAGTCTAAAATATACATACATCCAAAAAAAGGAAGCACACAGCTGATACCGGGGAAAGACAAAAGTCCAAATAATACACGACTTGGAAAAAAAATGACAAGGCAAAAATCCAGGCAAACAGAATGATGAATTTAGTAAGAAACATCAGAGGAAATTCAACAGTGGGATCTGACAAACAGAGAGAAGGTGAAAAAATAATTAAAAACTAGTTTCGGGAGAGTTTCAAAGGAAGGAAATAAAATTACCATAAGACAAGAAGGAAAACTATCCTACAAAGTACAATAGGAAAAAGCAAAATGAAAAGATAACCAACACTGAAGATTAACCTAAACATTATTACAGACAGGGTAGCATTGAAGGCTCACCAACCCATTTGCTGCAAGGCTATTTTAAAGGCCTGAGTTTGATTTTACTTGGGTCATTTGCTTCTTCTCCTGCTCTTCTACTCTTACTCCCACTTTTCCTGTGCACTCCTGAAGCCTGTCCTATCATAATAAAAGCTAAAAATCCCCATAAAGTATGAAAAAAAGCACAAAAGGTGAAAGCAAATGAACGAGACAGAGGAAACACTGAAAGTGAAGGTTAGACTATTAAAAAGAATGAGACCAGAAGAATTTAACAAGATCTAAGGCTTGGAATCTAAACTTTGTCATGAAATGGAAATAAAAACTGAAATGAAGCTAAATATGACCATAATAATTGACTCAAAACAGGAAATCAAACTAACCAATAATAGACAAGAACCCAAATTTCAAAAGCCACACCAAGCTCTTGGATCATGAAAATTACATCAGACTGTATTTGATTACCAACTGAGAAGGAGGCCACCATGCCCAGGGATATCCTTTGCTATTCACCCAATGTCAGCAGGGATTGGTTCCAGCCTCCCCATCCGCACTCAAGGGTAAGAGGATGTATGTATAGCACTGCACAGCTACCAATGACAACTTGTAATAGGTCTTCTGAGAGGTTTTGCACGGTATAAATCTACACTTTTACCTATAATTATATTACATTTTTATACCAAGCCAAATGCTGTTAATGCTGTACAGTGAGTTTGACACTTCAGATGACTTTGTGTGTTTGTGTGTTTGTGTGCATGCGTGCGCACATTCTGGCTTGTGTTGTTGTGTGTTTCGCACCTGGATGTGGACTGTTGATGACGATTTGATGTGTCAGGTTTCATTTACACCTGTCCTTGCCAGAGACACTGTGAAATTAACTGAGCCAAAACACAAAGTTGCCTAAGGTTTGTCCAAATGTCTAATCAGTCATTAACATGCCTTACCTCAAAGTTGCACGTCTATGTGCAACAGAGAGGAAATGAGAGGAAAGAGCAGAGCAGATTATCTGTGCTATGTGTGTACTTAAGTGTGATTGAAGGAGAGAAAGACTAAGAAGGAGACTGGAAAAAGAGAATATAGGAACATGCTACAGTAGACACTGATTATGAGATTGTAAAAATGCTCTGCCTGCTGAGGGAGATTTCCCAAACTCATTTGTTCTTTAGTGAGAATTATTAAATAGATCATCTGGCAGTACAGTAATAATGCAATTAATTATTCACTGCTGAATCCCCAGTACAGTTTTAATTAGCTCTTTGCACAGCATCTGCCCATCAGAATTATAAAAAAACAAAAAAAAGTGACACTTCCCACTAAACATTGGGTGTCAGATAGACGTGAAGATCTTGACAATATTAGGTCTGTCGGTCCATGACCAAATCTGGACATCTATATGACGTCCAGACTAGGTCCAGAATTTGGACACCGAACAGCGACCCAAGCTGGACATGAATACGACGGGGTTTTCTGGACATCATGTGGACATCTATGACAGGTGCAGGAAATTTACATGAGCAATACATGTAATAGATTTTTATTTACAAATATCAACATTGTTATCAACATGATACATGAATACAGATTATTTAAAAACAAACAGAATTTATTGCGTGTTAACCTACTGATTTATTCAAGCATTATAACGACATCTAAAATGAGTCATTTTTGACATTTTTGTTTGAGTTGTTTTTTAAGTTTGACATTAAAAAGACATCCATAGCGACCACGTTTGGACTATAAATAGCCTGTACACGGAGGTCCTACAGACACGAACATTAGACGTTCAGTAGATATTGAAAAAAAAGACACCTGGTGTTACAAAACAACCTCTTCAGTGGACCAGAATTCTACATCCATGTGACAAAGTGGGTGAGAAGACCATTTGTCTATATTCTTAGTTAACATTCTTGTTTTGATTTAACCATATTTCACATGTAATCTGCAATAGGCAAACATCTACTATCCCGGGTTTGTTTATGTTTTGCACTTTTACAGATTATATAATATAACATTTTGGTTTAAATCAATTCATACAAGTTTGTTAAGTTAACATGTTATTTATTTCAACTGTTAATTTGTATTGTTTAGAACTTACCTTACCTACCTGTCTTCCAGAAACAAAAGGAGGAAATGTAGTTTTACTTCCTGCTTTATACCTTCTGGGTTCATCTGAGGTCACAGGAAGAGACCAAGTGCAGAAGGGGAAGAACTCTTATAATTTAATAAAGTTGATTTTAGAGGGTTTATGAAGAAATAGATTTATTGTTGTAATATGTATTGATTACACCGCAGAGTTTATGTTGCCAGTAAAGAGGAGTAGTAGAGGTTTGAACATAATCATGTTCATCTTACCTACATACTGAATGGAATAGTCCAGAGGAGAAATTGTTTGGTTAAGTGGACTATTTAAGCAGAAGAACTCTGGTGTTTCGAGAGAGAAAGGTTCAGGTCAATGTAGCTGTGTGCAGTTTGGCCTTAATTTCCGTTGATTTAAGTTCAGTTATGTTTATTTGAACTGAGTTAATAATTATAGAGTTGAGTTTCTTATTTGTTTCTTTGTAAATATTGTTTGGTTGACAAAATGGTGAATAAATCACTTGCTACACTGGACAGCATCAGTCTCCTGCACTTCTTTGACCGCTTAAGTCGAGTCCTACCACAATCCAAAAATGACATATAAAATACATTGGCGCAGTGGGTTCACTTAACCAGAGTTAGGAGAGTTGGAGAACTTTTCATAGTGTTGTTGTTGGAGAACACTATGAAAAGTCTATCCATCCATCTATTTTCTTATCCAAGGATGGGTTGTGGGGGGAGAATCCTAAAGACAGAAACCCAGACCTCCAGCTCCCCAGCTACCTAAATTAATCTTATCTGGGGTAGGAGTCATCCTAGTCAGATCACCGAACCACCTGCAGTGGCTCCTTTCAAAGTGGAGTAGTAGCGGTTCTGCTCCGAGCCCCTCTCAAATGACGGAACTCCTCGCTCTATCACTAAAGGAGAGGCCACTCTTCAGAGAAAAGCTTTTTTTCTGCTGTTTGTATCCACAATTTCATTCTTTCAGTCTCTACCCACAGTTCGTGGCCATAGGTGAGGGTGGGAATGTAGGTTGACCGCTAAATCAAAAGCTTTACATTTATGCTCAGCTCCCTCTGCACCACAACAGGCCAGTGCCATATCCACATCACTGCATTACCCTATCCGTCTGTCAATCTCCCTCTCCTGTCTTTTCCTTTTGTTAAATTTTTAGAAATGGTCTTGAACAATAAGTTTTTCTTTGGACACTGGCTGGTTGTCACTCATTTTCAGTCCAGTCCTTGTACCCGAACATTTTCAGAGAAATGTTCTTTTGTTTTTAAACCACTCAACACTGACATATGAATCATTTAAGCGTTCAATAAGGCATCTAACGCAAGGGATGATCCAGTGTTGTATCCACACATAATCGATAACTTAGCAAATAACTAATTTTAAATGGTATCTTTAAAAGCTGTGTTACTAACAGCCTGTCACAAAAACACATGATTTGCTCTCATTCCTGTAGTTGAATCTGCTTACATCTACCCTTCAATTAAAAAAATGAATGCAACTCTGGATGGAAATAAATGTTCTGACATAGCATGTGCTTACTGAAGTAATGCCACAGTGAATGTGTGTCATCATCAAAGCTAAAGGTAGCCCAATGAAATATTCGAGAATGTGACTGTGTTTTGGTCGGGCAGTTTGAATGATATTTGTGCTTTCTTATTAGTTTGTATGAAAGTTTCTACATGAAAAGAAAAGGAATCTGTATTTAGGTGAAAATATATAAACAAAATTATTTACTCAATGTAGTGAAAGATGATAAAGATTCTGTTGCCGAGATATCAGCTGACAGTAATGAAAAATTTAAATTATTTACTGTAACGTGGCCATATAACATAGGTTATTACAAAGGTTTGCTTAGGGTAAGTGGAAATTGTGACTAAAGCAAATGAACATAAAGAACTATTTTTGAGAACCCATCAATTCATCTGCCTTGTGAAGTTTCCCTCTGTACATTTTTTCTTTTACTATCTAGATGCCTTGTAGCCAGAGAGCTAAAATGTAGACGCGTGTATTGAGAACTGTTAATTAGGTAATGCCCTGCTGCAAACTGTGACCTAGATTCATAGCAGAGCCCTACACTGACCAGTCAGACCGGCGCTGCCGTACAGTGGCAGTGCTCTGTTTTCATTAAAAGCACACTCAGCTTCAACCATGCGTAGAAAAATGAAGAACAAAAAGCACAAACCCTCTCTTGCTCACTCTGTGTCTCTTCTTCTCTCTGCCTGTATGTTTCAACAAAATGTGCTCAATAAGAGAAAATGGATTTGAAGTATTTATTTGGGTATGAAATTCCACTCCGATTTCACTCTATCATGAGACAAAATATTCATCAAGCATTGGCCATATAAAAAAGGAACAAAAGAGAGGTTTGTAGTGAATTTAGATGTTGAAATAAGAAGTGGAGGAAAGCCTATATTTGGCTGAAAGATCCGAAAGCCACTTAGAAAGGGGAGGTTAGCAATACTTATTCAAGTCAGATGGAGCATACACTTTTTCAGCTATCATGATCCTGTCATTCTGTCTTTCAGACCTATTGAGCAACCCAGTACCTCCACATAACAAGGTCACCTCCAAGATGTTAAGGCAGATTAATTTTAATGCCTCTGAGGATACCAATGAAAAATAGCTTACTTAAAAAAAACAAAAAACAAAAAACACAAGTCATCTGTCACCCACCTACTGTCTCTATCTATCCAGCATTTCAATGCAGAAATGTTTGGCTTGCATTGTCTCAATTTTTATTTATTATTTTGAAATTAGCATGATGTTGCAGTAAGTTTTGTGCATTTTTCCTGTTTACCATAACTATCACATCAAGCTACCGTAATGCTTCAGGGGATCTTTGAGAGGCATTTCATGGTATGATTTCAGTCCTCTTGTCCCCTTAGACAGAAGAAACACCAAAAAACATTATAAAGTTTGTTCAGAGTGAGCAACCACATTTATTGTGTGATCAAACATGTCTACCCTGGTGGGAGTGGTCTTTCATAGGACGATAGCGTCTCCATCCTTAGGGCACCACATAAAGGAATATCTTTTAAAAAATGGTCTCTAGTAGAGTTTCAAAGACTTGTAGATTCAGTGATAGATAATCTGAAGAAGTTCTGCCATTCATTTGATTCAGGTGTGTGGGAACAAGGATGCATCTAAAAGCTGCAGGACGGTAGCTCTCGAGGACCGGGATTGGGCACCCCTGTGGTAGATCAACACCTTATGAAGATACTTTTTATTGTATTTTTCCAAAGTTGTCGCCCATCGGCAGTGTTGAGTAGCGATACTTTTGAAAGTATCTTGTCATATTACTTTAATGATTATAACCCCTCTCCGTGAATCGCTACCTTATCGTGGTGGAGGGGTTTGTGTGTCCCAGGGACCCCAGGGGCTATGTTGTCTGGGGGATTTTGCTCCCTGGTAGGGTCTCCCATGGCAAATTGGTCCTGGGTGAGGGACCAGACAAAGAGCGATTCAGAAGACCCTTATGAAGAAAACATCGAGGGAACAGTTTATCCTGCCCGGGATAGGGTTACCAGGGCCCCGCCCTGGAGCCAGGCCCGGGGAGGGTGCCCGAGGGCGAGCGTCTGGTGGCCAGGCCTTAGTCCATGGGGCCCGGCCAGGCACAGCCCGAAAAGGGGACATGGGCCCATCCTCCCGCAGGCCCACCACCCGCAGGAGGCGCCATAGGGGTCGGGTGCATTGTGTGCCGGGCGGCGGCCAGGAGTGGAGGCCCTGGCGGACTGATCCCCGGCTGCCAAGACTGGCAATTGGGACATGGAATGTCACCTCTCTGGTGGGAAAGGAGCCTGAGTTAGTGCGTGAGGTTGAGAGGTACCGGCTAGATATAGTCGGGCTCACCTCTACGCATGGCTTGGGCTCTGGAACCAGTCTCCTGGAGAGGGGCTGGACTCTGTCTCAGTCTGGAGTTGCCCCTGGTGAGAGGCGGCGGGCTGGGTTTTTCCCGGTGGATGAGAGGGTTTGTTGACTGCGCCTTAGGGTCGGGGAACGGGTCCTGACTGTCATCTGCGCTTATGCACCGAGTGGCAGTTCAGAGTACCCAGCCTTCTTAGAGTCCCTGGGTGGGGTGCTGGAAGGTGCTCCACCTGGAGACTGGGGACATTGAGTCCGAATGGACCATGTTCAGCATCTCCATTGCCGAAGCTGCTGCATTGAGCTGTAGCCGCAAGGTGGATGGTGCCTGCCGTGGTGGTAATCCCCGAACCATATGGTGGACAACAGAGGTGAGGGGAGCCACCAGGCTGAAGAAGGAGTCCTGTCGGGCTTGGTTAGCCTGTGGGACTCCAGAGGCAGCCGACAGGTATCGACAGGCCAAGCAGAATGCGGCTCGGGCAGTGGCTGAAGCAAAAACTCGGGTGTGGGAGGAGTTCGGAGAGGCCATGGAAAAAGACTTTCGGACTGCCTCGAAGAGATTCTGGCAAACTGTCAGGTGTCTCAGGAGGGGAAAGCGGTGCTCTACCTACACTGTGTATAGTGCTGGCGGAGCACTGCTGACTTCGACTGAGGAAATTGTCAGGTGGTGGAAGGAATATTTCGAGGACCTCCTTAATCCCACTGACACGTCTTCCGAGGAGGAAGCAGAGTCTTGGGATGAGGGGAATGACCCGCCAATTTCCGGAGGCGAGGTCACTGAGGCAGCTAAACAACTCCTTGGTGGCAGAGCCCCTGGTGTTGAATGAGGTCCGCCCCGAGTTCCTGAAGGCTCTGGACGTTGTAGGGCTGTCCTGGTTGACACGCCTCTACAATGTTGCGTGGAGATCAGGGGCAGTACCCCTGGACTGGCAGACCGGGATGGTGGTCCCCATCTTTAAGAAGGGGGACCGGAGGGTGTGTTCCAACTACAGGGGGATCACACTCCTCAGCATCCCTGGGAAAGTCTATGCCAGGGTGCTGGAAAGGAGAGTTCGTTCGCTAGTCGAACCTTGGCTACAGGAGGAACAATGCGGTTTTCGTCCTGGTCGCGGAACACTGGACCAGCTCTTTATCCTCTCAAGGATACTTGAGGGTGCATGGGAGTTTGCCCAACCAGTCTACATGTGTTTTGTGGACTTGGAGAAGGCATTCGACCGTGTCCCTCGGGGTGTCCTGTGGGAGGTGCTACGGGAGTATGGGGTGTCTGGCCCATTGCTACAGGCCATTCAGTCCCTATACAACCGTTGCAAGAGCTTGGTTCGCATTGCCGGCAATAAGTCGGACTCATTCCCGGTGGGTGATGGGCTCCGCCAGGGCTGTCCTTTGTCACCGATTCTGTTCATAATTTTTATGGACAGGATTTCTAGGTGTAGCAAAGTGGCGGAGGACTTTCACTTCGGTGGCCTCAGAATCTCATCTCTGCTTTTCGCGGATAATGTGGTTCTGTTGGCTTCATCGGGTGAAGGCCTCCAGCTTGCACTGGAACGGTTCACAGCCGAGTGTGAAGCAGTGGGAATGAGGATTAGCACCATTTATATTTTGCTTGCTCTTGTTGGGTTACAATTCTAGACAGCGTGTGTGAAACTTTGCCTAACAGCACAGTAGGGATGTCACGTTACCAGAAATTTAGTATTCAGTACCAAAACCAGTTGAATTACACAATTCTCAATACTAAATTCGATACTAAAAAAATGACAATCTCATCTACAGTGGGGCAAAAAAGTATTTAGTCAGCCACCGATTGTGCAAGTTCCCCCACCTAAAATGATGACAGAGGTCAGTAATTTGCACCAGAGGTACACTTCAACTGTGAGAGACAGAATGTGAAAAAAAAAATCCATGAATTCACATGGTAGGATTTGTAAAGAATTTATTCGTAAATCAGGGTGGAAAATAAGTATTTGGTCAATAACAAAAATACAACTCAATACTTTGTAACATAACCTTTGTTGGCAATAACAGAGGTCAAACGTTTACTATAGGTCTTTACCAGGTTTGCACACACAGTAGCTGGTATTTTGGCCCATTCCTCCATGCAGATCTTCTCGAGAGCAGTGATGTTTTGGGGCTGTCGCCGAGCAACACGGACTTTCAACTCCCGCCACAGATTTTCTATGGGGTTGAGGTCTGGAGACTGGCTAGGCCACTCCAGGACTTTCAAATGCTTCTTACGGAGCCACTCCTTTGTTGCCCGGCCGGTGTGTTTTGGATCATTGTCATGTTGGAAGACCCAGCCTCATTTCATCTTCAAAGTTCTCACTGATGGAAGGAGGTTTTGGCTCAAAATCTCACGATACATGGCCCCATTCATTCTGTCCTTAACACGGATCAGTCGTCCTGTCCCCTTGGCAGAAAAACAGCCCCATAGCATGATGTTTCCACCCCCATGCTTCACAGTAGGTATGGTGTTCTTGGGATGCAACTCAGTATTCTTCTTCCTCCAAACACGACGAGTTGAGTTTATACCAAAAAGTTCTACTTTGGTTTCCTCTGACCACATGACATTCTCCCAATCCTCTGCTGTATCATCCATGTGCTCTCTGGCAAACTTCAGACGGGCCTGGACATGCACTGGCTTCAGCAGCGGAACACGTCTGGCACTGCGGGATTTGATTCCCTGCCGTTGTAGTGTGTTACTGATGGTGACCTTTGTTACTTTGGTCCCAGCTCTCTGCAGGTCATTCACCAGGTCCCCCCGTGTGGTTCTGGGATCTTTGCTCACCGTTCTCATGATCATTTTGACCCCACGGGATGAGATCTTGCGTGGAGCCCCAGATCGAGGGAGATTATCAGTGGTCTTGTATGTCTTCCATTTTCTGATGATTGCTCCCACAGTTGATTTTTTCACACCAAGCTGCTTGCCTATTGTAGATTCACTCTTCCCAGTCTGGTGCAGGTCTACAATACTTTTCCTGGTGTCCTTCGAAAGCTCTTTGGTCTTGGCCATGGCGGAGTTTGGATTCTGACTGTTTGAGGCTGTGGACAGGTGTCTTTTATACAGATGATGAGTTCAAACAGGTGCCATTCATACAGGTAACGAGTGGGGGACAGAAAAGCTTCTTACAGAAGACGTTACAGGTCTGTGAGAGCCAGAGATTTTCCTTGTTTGAGGTGACCAAATACTTATTTTCCACCCTAATTTACGAATAAATTCTTTACAAATCCTACCATGTGAATTCATGGATTTTTTTTTCACATTCTGTCTCTCACAGCTGAAGTGTACCTCTGGTGCAAATTACTGACCTCTGTCATCATTTTAGGTGGGGGAACTTGCACAATCGGTGGCTGACTAAATACTTTTTTGCCCCACTGTACTTGAATATAAACTCTATCATTAAAAACTTGATATACCAACACTTTAGCAATCCATTTATTTAAGATTATAAAATGATATCCTGTTTACAAGACACAAACTAAAATGTTAGGATGTTTGCTGAGTAGCTGACTAATACTACATTATGTTAACATTAGCCACTGCAAACAGTTCAGCCTATGGAACAAAAGTTGATTTCACAATTGCAGAGCCATCTGTCTCACAAAAAAATATAATGTCCATTTCAAGATAAAGTAAAAAGCTTTGGATGTTTTTACTGTGATTGAGTAATAGAATAATCGACTGAAATTCTTTGAAAAGTTCTGGAGGCTGATGTCACTAAATTGGAAGCATTTCCTCCATTGGTCTGAAAAACATGACAACATGGTTTGCATACTGCCTTATTAATGAAGCACATAAGGCTAGACTAGTACACTTGTTGCTGTATGCCCTTTTCCAAAGCACTTGCCACCTCAGTACATATGCTGCATGTTACCAATGGTAGCAAAGAGCAACAAGTACTGTTGCATTCTCAGAATTTTGGTATAGGGCTTTGGAGTTGACGTCACGCCGCAATGCATTGTGGGAGCGCAGCTCCATTTTCGGGGTCTACGAATCAAAACAAACACACTGTGTTGGAACGACGACGACAAGAAACACGCTTAAAAGCAGCTCAAAAGAAAACGGACGGTATAGAGACCGATTGCGTCCAGAGGCGAAGCAGCGGTACTTGAAAAAAAATAGAGTGCATCGCAAATCTGGACCCATATGAAATACGGCAGTGGAGTAAAGACCCAGACGACTTACCGCCACTGTCCTACCCCGATATCTTCACGTATCTTGTTTGTGGAGTAAGCGCTTACACAGCGAACCAGTTTCGTAATTACAAGTCACTGGAGGCGCACATCCAATTTACAAATGGCTGGGTGCAAGATTTGGCTATTTTCAAGCCGCTAAACTCTGAGTACGTCGTCATTCATACCAAAGTAAGTCAGCTGGAGTGCATCGAGTGAAATAGCCATTTTCCACCCCCCACCATAATTAATGTTATACATTTATCATTGAACTGCTAAAATATCGTTATCATATTATATGCCCATAATTGTAAAGTACATGTAAATTAACACATTGATAATCGGGTCAATTATTAACGCCAATTTGTGTCCTTCCTGTCTCATTTCATTTATTGTCTTTATATCAACCAATCAAGTCACTCCATTCTATGTTTGATCGCAATTTCTATAACTTCCGAGACCACCAACGATGATATTATTCAGCTATAAAGTGTGATGTGAACATATTTAGAACTTACCGGAATGAAAATGTCTTGAGCACACCAACTGATATCTGGAGACGTAACAGAACTGGATATCAGCTCGTCTCACGGCTGCTATCCAGGCTAGACGCCTTCGTTTGGTAATATCCGATACATGAGCTCCTTCATGTTACTTCCAGGTTGGGAAAGCATAAAAAGACAATCGAAACTTATTCCCGTGCCGGTCGTAAGATCGAACATTGCAGCCGACCACACAGCAAGTACGAACCATGGCTATGCTTTCGCTCCTTACTTAGACCCCCAAAATGGCGGATCGGGCCAAAATCCTTTCCACGCCCACCCCCGTGACATCACGCTCCAAAGCCCTATTAAATAGTAGCCTAAGCTCTGGTGACGTTTCTATTTCATAATGAGGTGCACATTTAACCACTTACAAGCTTGTTAATTTTACCTCAGCACTACAAATTGAACCGAACTAACAGCTAGCTGGTGCTGTTTTGGAGTACCACAATTACCCTCACCTCCATGCTTCATCTAAATGTTAAGTAGAATGCTTTGGCCTTATCACTTCATTAGCACAAAATAATATGAATATGGTAAGATAGTCCTCTCTTCCGTCAAACTAGCTAACGTGAGTGATACAACTATAGGATACATTTTTGCTAGTATGCAGCTGCTAACCAAGCAGTTTGAGTCTTAACGCCTTTATGCACTGGACACGTAAAATATATATGTAAATATTTTGTTTCACCTATTCTTAATGCAGCCATTCACATTGACCACATAATTCCACATAAGCGTTTTTATTTTATTTTTCTTATGCAAATAAACAGACCTGCCTTCTCTTGAGAGATGGGCAAACCCAGTGTCATTTTTGTCACAGTGCAGTTTTTGACAAAAAAATCTTCTAATGCATGCTTTCATGCATACATTGCACAACAAGTTCGTATCCCAAAGAATTTTAATTTTGTGACACTATTTTGCAAAGCACTTGGTGTGTACTGGCCTTCAGGGAAGAAGAAAGAAGAGTCCAAAAAAAGTATTTCGTAATTATATACTCATTACAACAAACAATCAACACGTAATGTTGCACTTTGTAATGCCATACACTCAACAATGCCCGTCTGTAGTTGAATATGCACATGTGCATAGCAGTACTATGTGCACCCTGTTGTGTCCGGTGAGGTGGAAATCATTGTGTGTTCAGAGGAATCCACCTTTTGACCTGCTGACCATGATGCTACAAAGTGCAGCCTTGTCACGGGACGACCTCGGTGACTCACCATAGCCTGAGCAGTCTGGCTAAGCGGCCCACTCTTCTCTTCCTCACCCACTGACATAAGTTCTGTCTCACTGAGCTTGTCTGCCGTCCTTCTGTTTGCTCTGCAATCTCGCATTTGTACTCCTCTCTCTCTCCTACATGCTCTTGCCGCCTTCTCTCATGAATCTGCTCACATGCGCCTCTGGTTCTTTCTCCCTCTGTCTCTCATTCCTCTGTTGCTTTTCCCAGACCTACCCTGGTGGGCCTTGGCGGGCAGCAGGCGATGACAGTTGTATTAGCAGTCGATTTCGAGGTCACTTTCGCTCAGCTCCACTGAGACTGAGTAACAGTCGCTGAGCCGCAGAGACAAAGAGGGAAGAAGCTGGAGCAAGTCGTACATGGAAAATATTGAATGACAGAAAGACAGAATGTTTGTGTATGTTTGTATGTATGTGTAATAAGGATCAAATAAAATACAAAATAGTATTTGAGGTAAAATGAGGTGAGCATATACTTTTCAAGTGCACTGAATTTGCTAAAGAAAAACAATCCTTTTGACATCAGGCTTGGATAATTTTCATGACACAATCAGTGAACTCCACCTACATATATTTATGTTTGTTTGCTGTAGTCGTTTTAGCTCAAATAAGGCAAGTGTGAGACCTAGTGCCTGTGCATGTGGGTGTAAAATCCAATGTTGAGAGCCCCGCCATCTCTTGATTGACATTTAATCACCATGGCAACAAGTGGGCTGCAAGTGACTGCTCCCCTGAGAGCTTTTAGTCACCAGGTTGCAAGAAATAAGGAAGAATTTCTGATTGAGCTCATATTCCACAGCTCCTTTTAAAGTAGACCAAACCCATATAGATGTTTACCCCCTCTCCCTTACTGTCTCCTGTCCCCCCAAACAAGCTGTTGGCCCAGTAATCAAATACAGCAGCTACAATGATTTAGACGACAATCTCCACATGCTCGTTGGATTTTGGTGGCTTTGGTTGTGGCAGCGTTTTGGGTGCTAAGCACCATCACTAATCGTTTCCTCTCTCTGCGGGATGTCGGCTTTCAGCAGCACTGTTGATTACTGGTTTTGTGGTAGATTTCAGGTTGAGGGGAAGAAAATGATGATGGTGATGCTCTCAGCCTTCCAGACAGCATTCGTCTCTGCATTGTGGTTTGCCTCTCTACGCTGTTGACTTATCCCATTGTCTCCAACTGCCTGTACCCCTGTCTTCCCCACCTGTCTCTGTCTCTGTTTTTTCTCTCTGCTCGCAGACACTTGTCCCCTAAGCTTTGCACAAGGTGTGGAATCGGTGTGAACTGTTGAGCAAGTTATATGAGAAATTGCTCCGACATTTGTGCACAGAATGCTGAAGGAAGGAGAAAGGCGAGAAAGACAGGTGGTGGGAGGAGGGGAATCCCTCAGAATCTGTAGTGCAGGAAAGTGTTTGTTTTCTAGCTTCTCAGCATCTTTCTGTCTCTGTCTCACAGACGCACACACTCCAACTCCACTTCTATTTCACATCCAGGTATAGTTGCATAAGGATGTTTAAAAAAAACTCACATAAGAGGCTAATCTAGTTACCATAGCATCCCCTTCTGTAAGCACAAAGACCCCTGCTGAGGTCCAAGTGTGGGGGCGTTTTGAGCCCTCTGCAGATGGTGTCATTCCAATGCACCACCCAGCAGGGGTCCACTCAACTTATTGAAGAGTCAGGGTCGGCAGAAATGTCACTTAGCGCTTTGCACAAGATGCTTCATCTTACTCTGCTTATTATGCTAGTTGATCAGAGGCATGTGTGTCCCACAGACCTTCTCTGTACACTGCTTATGGTTTCATATCTCCTCTGGACACTATTTCTATGTTTCGATATACTACAAAGTATGTCTTTGTAATATGCATCATACTGACTGCATATTTTTTTTTACTAATACTACGTTCATTTATATTAGTTCTGCAAGATGCATTTTTCAAACTTCTAAACCCAATGGATTCAGTTGTACAGGTCTGTGTCGTAAGGTTTACAGTTATAATTGCCAGCCTGGGAAGACCTGCTCAGAAAGGTCAGCAGAAATATTGCAAAGAGTCATAAGGCGACAAAGAAGCTGCACAGGATGTACCTGATATTTTGTCTCCAATAGTTTGCACCCCACCCCAGGTTGTAATACTAGATAATAATGCTGTTCTGGGAATTAAAAAAAGTATAAATCATAAGATTATCAAATCTACTTCTAAACAGGGGGAATTTTTGACAGGGTGAAGCAAAGCACAAACAATGAAAAGCAGTTTTTAGAGATGTAGTACTTTATAGTAGTAATATATAACATGTGTCACAGACTGTACGGACAATATTTAAACTTGAAGTCTCATGAGTCCATCACCTTCACTCATCACAATCTAGCTTGTGAATGAGAGGTGAGAGGAGTAGACCAAAAAAATGTAATCAAGAAAAGGTACTTGTAGTTAGTAACAGCAAATATCACATTCCTGTAGAATTCAAAGTAGTCATCCAAATAATGCTGGAGAGAGTAAAATGGTATCTACTCAAAAGCAAAGTAAAAGCAAAGATCTTCCTTAGTAAATAATTCAATAATTTTTCCTACTTTCATTAGTCTAATGTAAAGTAAACCTCAGGAAAGGTTTTTCTGTAGTTATGATTTACAAATGTCCTTTAAACACTTCGAGTGCAGGCAATCAGTAGATGTGAAAAGGTAACAGAAAACCACTTTTAGCCAAATGTGAAAATGGCTCAAACTCAACACTGCATATCCTTGCATCCCTATGCACCCGCCAAGTGTGAAGCAAATCTGCTAAAATGATTCATAGAAAAAAACTACCACGAACACAGACACACACAGCCTGTTCCAGTTCAAAGCATGGTTGTGCACCAAATTAAGAGCGACTGCTGTAGCTGAACTAAACACTAGCTGTTGCTGATTCAGTTACAGCGCTGGCATCCATCTCTTCGTCAAAGTGCCTCACCACCAGCGTTTTAGAGTTGTTCTTCTTTAAATTTAAAATAGAGCTCTTGACAGCTGACAAAGACTTCTGAGTCAGGAATAATTTGCATTTCACTATTTTGTTCTTCTTGTGTGTTTTACACACAAATTCCAAACATTTCCATGGCACTCTAGCCATCTCAACATCTGGAGTCGACTTCTAATGTGTCATCATGAAATGAACATTTGTTTTTTTTGTGTGAAATAACTTTTTTACAATAACGCTTGTTATAATGAAATTGTCGTTCATACATTTGGATTTTCATATTTGCATGCTCTTCTTGCCACTGGAGGTCAGACTTGCTGTCCTGGACCAATGATATTGCTGTTTGGTTAAGAGATAAATCAAAACTCAGCTGTTTTACACTTTTGAAAACCGTTTACACACACTGCTGCCATCTTGGATTGTTAACTCTGGGTTGTTGGGATGGCACCAACTTTAGGAGTAGGAAATATGACTTCAGGGGGTGTTCCATTTTAAAATTCCGAACACAGAACTTCCGACTTCAAATGGAACAAACCATCCGTCTTGATGTGTTAGTCCTTTTGATGCAGTTGTGACCTATTGCATCAGTAGGATAAGTATTTAACAAAATGGATGAAGGGTTGGATGGATGAAGAGTCCCCTTAAAATAGAATAATTTTGCAATTCCATCAGCCTCTGCCATGCCTTGCTTAACATGCCAACACAGTGTGCGGTCGAATAGTTACATTTGCTTAGCAAGATATCGAGATGAGTAAAGGGACTTGGAAAAATGCACACAACAGCCATATTAAGAGCTGGTCAAGTCCAGGTATAGGGTATTTCTTCTTTAAAAATAAAAGCCTTTGCAGTGAAATATTTTTCATTGGTGGTTCACATGTATATGTCCTGCTAGAAACAACATAATAAGAACACATAAGGTAAAGTAAGATGTGAAGTGCCTTTCAAATCTCTGCTGGCAACTAAAGTTAATTGTTAATTTTAGTAGTCTTTAAACTACTTGAACTAGGTGAATAGTGAAATATGCAATAATGTGAAGTATGCAGTTCCTATAGCATGGGTTACGTTTTTAGTTAATTCACTTACAGGGAGTACCCACCGATGAACAGGGAAAATAATACAAAAGCAGCTTTCGGTGGGAATACCCGGTGTCCTTGTAATGAATCAATGAATGTAGGTTACAAATGGGCAAAACTTGAAACAGTCATTATCAGATCTGAACTATCTGTATTGTCACATCATTGCCACACTAATGCTGTTTCAGGGTCATTTAATGAATTGGCTAACTGCAATACTAGAAAGTGTTTAATCTCTATTAAACTGGCATAACTGTACACTTAAATCAAGCGTCAGTTCCTTGGCTAAAATACCTTTGGGTTGAACGGCCTACAAACACATTGGCTTTGAGCACAGTAATATATTATGTGGCTGCCAAAAGTAAGGAGGGGAAAGAAGCCAATGCATCACACTATGGTTAGGAAAAAAAACCTTTACATGTCTCCTATTGTTCCTCTATTCAATTTTAATTTACTATAGGTAGGATCCTCTTATGTCTGAAGAGCTAATTAATACTGATTCAGCTGTGGGAGAAAGTGCCATTGTTTATAGAAATTGGAAAATGTATGAAAGATATTCCCACAGTGACTTAAAAAAATGGCGTTACCACTGGTTATAGTAGAAGTCCAATGTTAAAAGATTCTTTAGAAAATAAGGCACAATACTAACCTAGTTCTAATCTCCTGAAATATATGTACACTAGTCAGCCACATGCCTAATACTGTGTGACCTCCAATAAACTGGCTCAGCAAAACTTGGGAAGGTACACTTGAGCAGCAGATGAATTAAGTTGTGTTATTTCTAATTTGGGACCTCAATAGATCCAATGTTTGTACCATATCTATATGGATAGACAAGGAGACTGGGATCTTGGAAATTCAGAGACCAAGTCAACTCCTTGCAGCCATGAACGGGCGTGGTCTATAGCAGCATTAAGGCTGTACAAAGGAACCGCCACATGAATGGCAGGATCAAAGCTTTGCCACCAAAACATTTTCCATATCATCAAAATGACTAAGGTGGCTTGGATTCTTCCCAAAATCCTATACTTCTGTGCTCTCTTCCCACATGCAAACAGCACATTCAGTGTCTGCATCACTGAAACCACATTCTTTCATTGTTCCATGGTCCAGTTATGATGCTTCATATGTTTCTCACATTAACAGAGCTTAGCACTCATCTTCAGTCACGAAGATCCCAGCATGCTGTGCATGCTCGGACAACTTTCTGCGGTAGACAACATTAACATTTTCAGCATTTAGTAAACAGGAGCTCTTACATGGGATTGGACCACAGGGGCTACCTCTTGCTTCTCACACAGATAGATAGCCTTAAACACTCATGATTCTCTGTCTGGTTGAACTATTTTTGTTCTTGGTAGGTACTAACCTAAGGATCTAGAGCTAAATGAAAGGTTGGTGGCTCGATCCTTAGTTCCTCTATTGTCTACATGTTGAAGTATTCTTGTTCAAGAGTTTTGACCCCGAATTCATGCATCCATTCAAGTGTGAGTGTGTGAATGTTAAAAGTGTGTGAGTAAGCGAACGAGGCTTGTAGTAAGAAAACGCTTTGAGTGCTCAAATAGAGTAGAAAAGCGGTATATAAGTACCAGTATATAAGTACCATTTACATAACATTTACACTCCAAAAGACCTGCCACTTTGGAGATGCTCTAAACCAGTCATTCAGCCATCGAAATCTGGCCCTTGTCAGAGTTACTCAGCTCCTAATATTTGCCTATTTTTCCTTCTTCCAACACATCACATTCTGTGCCTAACCGCTTTAACAAGATATTCATTATTCAGTACATTGTTCAGCTCACCTGTTAGTTTTAACGGTGTGGAAGTGTATAAGGCAGCTGCCTCCCCATTCCTTTGGCCCATGAAATGTTTAAATAACTGTTAAAGACCTCACATTGTTCTTTTGAATCACTGTTCACACTTTCATTATAAAATGTACTGCCTTTCTATTCTTTTTACAGAAAAATGTGCATGCTCTTGCCACTTTTACAGCATTAAAACACCAAAGATGAGCAGTTTGTCATCACAGTAGCAGTTTTTGCATTTCTCTCATTGAGCTTTTTCATAATTGGGTAAAATCGCTGGAAGAGAAAAAGGTGAGAAATGCAGAGGAAGAGGTAGAAACACACATGGTAAAACAAAAAAGAAAATCTGGGAAGGATGACTAAAAGTGGAAAGGAAAGTAATAAGGAGTTGAAGTTAAAAAGACAGACGGGTTCAGTGTGGGTTATAGTGAGAAGAGCCATGAAAGAGACTTTCTGAAGCCTCTGTGCACAGTGCATACAGGTTTTGATCTCAGTCTCCAGCCCTCATGAATGACTGATCTTGCTGCGAGTTTTTACTTTTAAATTCTGCTATCACATCTTTTTACAATGTCTACACAGTTCAACTTGACCCGGTTGAAGCTATTCCTGTCTTGGTTGTAGTATAAGATTTTTTATTTATTTATGAATTTTCTAAGCTTCTACACAGCACCTAATTTCTAATTTCTAAGCTTCGAATTATACACAAATAGGACTTCCACAGGGGCATGTAGTTTTCTAAGATTATATAATACACTTTAGCACTGTGTCAGTGATTTCAGATGTACCAATGGTGTTGATCTTCATGAGTTTTTATTGATTGACCTACTTAGGGAGAAAGTATGGAGCCCCGCAGGGGACATGGGAGAAAAAAAAAATTAAGACGGACTTTTGCGAGATCTCGCAAAACAAACTCGAGATCTCGCAAAAGTTTTGCGAGATCTTAAAAGTGTATTTTGTGACCCAGAAAGAGTAATATTACAACTAAGTAGCTGCCGCCATTGTTGGAATTCGACTTTTGCGAGATCTCGCAAACATTTTGCGAGATCCCGAGTTTGTTTTGCGAGATCTCACAAAAGTTTTGCGAGATCCCGAGTTAGTTTTGCAAAAAGTCTGTCTTAATTATTTTTTCTCCCATGTCCTCTGCAGGGCTCCGTAAGAAAGTACATGGAGCTCCCAGAGTTTAGTTTTGATAACACTCTTGTGTCTATTCAATAAATATGAAGCTGCAGCTAGCAATAACATGTCAAACTCTTTTTTCATTGTGGGCCACCTACAGTCTGCTTTGATCTTAAGTGGGCCAGACCAGTGAAACTCCAGTTTCTGTCAGTGCAAAGAAGTCTAACAACACATATAGTTCCAGAGATATTTTAATATAAAGAAAAGAAGTGAAATTTCAGCATTACATCTCAGTTTTTCTACATGTTAAAGAAATGCTGCTTGGACTTAAATTGCAAGAAATAAACATAATAAAAAGATAAATTATAAACTTCCCACACTGTCTTTATTAAATTACAATGTTTTGGTTCCTCCGACCTTCATCAAGTACATAACATTGTAAGACAGTGTGCAGAAGACATAATTGATGTTATTTTAAAAAAGAGGAAGAAAAGCCTCCTACGCACCTGTTGTTCACTCACTTTTATGAAATTTAGACAAGTTGTAAGAAATGAATGTGTAAAATTACATAAAATGTTCTGATAGCTCATTGTCCATTTGTTTGTTTGTTTTTTACTGTGAACCCACTGTAAAAATCATAATTTTCTATAATATTGAAAACACAGGAATTTTCTAGCATTTGATTGTTTATTTATTTATTAATTACTTCAGTGTAGTATGAATGGCCTTGGGGGAGGTCTTTATCAATAGAAAAATGGTCTCAAACCTGTGAAAATACAATAAAAGTCTAAACTTTATGCTCTCCTTCACTTTTTCCAAAGCTGTCTTATATTTGATTCATATGTTTTCAACCCCACTTTATATCTTAGAAACATGGAAAGCAGCTAGGCTGTCTCTATCTAAAGTTAGCCAGCATGAGATTTCTTCTTTTTATGTGCAGCGGTCTGTTGGCTGTGTACTCTATCTACATTAGAATCAGAATACTTTCTTAATCCTAGAGGAAATTATGTAATATATACATAAAGTGACTTCACCCACAAGCTAAGTGTCACTATATATCACACTACTAGTGTGCAGTGATATGGCCTCAAAATGATATCACAATATTTCAGTAAAATTTGCAATAACAGTATTTCTGATGGTTTAGGAAAAAAACACTGAATAATGTTTTATTGATGCTTGCATCTTACAGGCAGCAGCATTTATAAGTGTATGTAAATAAAAGGTGTTTTCCTATCCTTCTTTTTCAATGAGCTACTGTCACTGATGACACACTACCTAATTCAATGTGTGAATGTTTGTGCCTTTAGCGTTAGCAGTTTTCTTGCATATTTTACAAAGTGCTGTGTTTTCGTGCAGGTTTTATAAGTAGCTAATTTTTTAGATACTAAATCGCCTTCAGATGCTGACACGAGACTCTTGGTTTCAGACTCTTGGTTGTATCCTTTTTTATACACTAGAGGACATAAGCGCATGGCTTTGCTATAGCAATGATACTGCTATATGACCTTTTTATATCATGTAGAAATTAAGATTTCCATTATTTCACCAATTGGCAGTTTTAAAATTTGGTTTCAGAAGGTAATAGACAGCTCTTCAGCTTACCTTTAAAGGCACTTCTCATTTATCCTTTGGATCTCTGTGAGATGAAGGCATGTGCAAGGAGGTACTCTGGCGGCCCCCAGTCAGACTCTGGGTCAGCGCACAGCCTCACAAGGTGAGCAACTGCCATTGAAGCCTCAACTAATGACTTATTGACTGGGTACCACTGAGCATGCTCAATCCAGGGTGTTTCAAAGATAAAGCTGAAGGGGCTGTAACATGTTTTTCATTGAACAAGACTGTTTGAAGTCAACTCTGCCTTGTTTTTCACTCTGGCACAGACACAAACTGTTTAGAATAAAGTGAAAAAAAGCGAAATCTAAGAAAGTGAAGGTCAGTCCTGTTATAAAGGTTTGAAAAAAGCCCTATAATTTTGGGTCCTTGTGTTGCCTATCTAAATGTGCAGACCAGAATATGCATATATATATATATATATATATATATATATATATATATATATATATATATATATATATAGCATATATACATGCTGAATACAGCAATGTGTGCTTCTTTAAAAAAAAATTGGTTCCATTCACAGTAGTATTTATGTGTGTGTGCATGTGTGTGTGTGTGTGTATGTGCATGCGTGTGTGCTTCTAGTGCTGTATATACTCAGCGCTGCTTTAGGAATGCAACCCGACCGTAACCTATTGAGCCTTTCTAAAAAGATTTCTCTCTCTTGTGTGCTGCTTTTGATGAAAGTGTGTCACAGAGTTGAGATGCAGCCGTTTGATCTGGTCTGATGTGAATTGGAGAGGTGACCTGGTTGCAAACAGAAACAACCATGCACATACACACCAGCTAATTATCCTCTCCCAGATGTTTAGTTTTGGGATACACTGTGACCGTGACACAGAGGGAATCCATATGAAGGAACACAAGCGACAAAGGTCTGCACAATCAGCTTATTTATAAACTGAATTTTTTTTTTTAAATAAGCAAATAAGATAGATGCTGACAGAGAGAAAAGAGCTGGCATACAAGCTGGCTCTCAGGCCAGATTAACTTCCTACATCGTGGCCCCCTTAAATCATGGATGCTATGTCCTTTCAGACTAAAGAAGAAAGGGACCATCTGGCATTTTCTTATAGCACAGTTTAAAAGCCATCAGTTATGGTATGTTGAGAGGCACTACTGCTGTTTTCCTTCTCTCCTCTGCTCTCTGTCACTATTGTAGAGAAAGATCATATTGAAATAGAGAGCAGAGGAGATTAACAAAACAGTAGCACTGATCTAAAATTAAAAAACACACATTTTTATTTAATTATTTAATTGATTTGTTTTTTCTGAATGCATTGGACTGCACTGCACACCATCTTACTTTTACTTTCATTCATCTCTTTACAAATGCTGGGATAACCAGCACTGAGTTGGTAAATGACCAGCACCTGGGCATGACTGTATAGTTTGGATGTATTTTTCATTTTGTTTGAAAAAATAGTCATATTAAAAATGCACTGGCTTCAAACTCTGTGCTTAACCAATTTCACCTTCAAGATCCTTTTCACTCTATAAGCTAGGCTTAAAGTTTTATAGCATATTCACTGTGCCTCTTGGGTGAATACAGCTACCAACACAACATGGCTTAGCTCTCCTCCTTAGATATAGATCGGCATTCGCTTGTCACAGACAAGCACCTTAGCCCATAGTGAGGGAGAAAAAGATGTCAGTGTGTCCTTTCTATATCGTCTTGTCTTTCTGTTTCTCCGCGTGTCACTGTCTGTCACTTTGTCTCTTTTAGGTTCTGTGTGCTTCCAGGGATATTGACAGCTTTTTTTTTCTACAAAGTGCTGAGATTTTGAGAGACTGTCGCTTCCTATTTGCTATTTAATATTTCAGTGTGAGGTACTTCTGTGTGTTGTTGCTGCAGGGTTTGCTACAGTAAATGGGCTTTGGTGACTTGCTTGAAAAACAATGTGCATTTCAGAGGCTAATGTGCAAAACTTTGAATGAAAAAGTTTTTTTTATGATAGTTTGAATGCAATGCCTTGTTACCAAAAAACTCTAAAGTACAACCTTTATAGCATTTCCTATGTCATTTCAAAACAAAAATTTGAAATGAAATTGATGAAATTAGTTGATGCCACATTTACCTTCTGATGTGGCAAGACAGGGATGCCTAATAAGTTTGGGCCCACAGGCTTGTATCCTTGACAATACAAGCCTGAACAATCTAGCTAATGGGGCTAAAGTGGAACCTTACCCATAACCAGTGAAGGTATGTGTTAGTTGTTATGCTTGTTACTAGAACAATATATATTGGTACCTAAAGAGCAAATTTCAATTGTTGTAGTTGTTACCAGTTGTCTGTGACTATGCTGCATGTGGTCCACAGAGAATGTTAACAATGGCTAACATGAACCTGCTAGGCTAATGTAGTGGTCTGCTGGCTAGTGATACCGTTGTTTAGCAACATTATCTGTTAGCACACTGAATGTGCAGCATTGATCCATGGTATTAAACCTACTATGACTGTTGAAATGTTGAGTGTACTGGTGTTATGATCAAGGGCACTTACTGTAGGAGTTAGTGGTTATCTAGCTAACATTCATCGTGGGCGTGAATGTCATGGGCTTTTAATGATTTTGTTGAACTGCTCGTGCTGCCCGTGATGAGTGTGTGTAAACATCTGACCACATATGTCGTTCTTTGGGCTCAGATTTATAAAAACAACACGATATACTGCACTGCAGCATTTTAAAGATGATAGCCTCAGCTAATGCTGTACAGGCTCGGATCCAGAAACTGTATTTTTGGAAGGTCGATACGTCACCCCTTAACAAGCGGACAGCCCCATGCACACTGCTCTGGCAAGCTGGGAAAACTGTAAAACTTAACAGGCTTACTGTGAGGGATTTAGCCAACAGACAGTTAAGGCTTATGGCTAAAAATACAGTCCAAAGGAGTGAACTTCATAGTAGGCTTTGCCTTGACCACTTTTCATCTGCCGATAAGTTGTACTAAATTATTTAAAGGTATGGCAATATTGACACAACTAAGCTGAAGAGAATCCTGTTTCAACATCTGATTTTTTTCAAAGGTTTTGTGCTGTTTCTAACAGCAGCCTGTGTGTTTTTGATTTCCCTCTTCGATGTTAAAGCACAAGTAGGATTTTTTGCTTTCACTTCATGTGAGAGTGCTGGACTAATAGCAGCTGCTCAGTCCAGATTAGAGACACCATCGTTCCACAGCCGAGCCCACCCATCTTTGTCCTACTTTCTCTGCCTGTCTTTTTCCTCCTGATCTTCCTCTTTCCCCCCAGCACACCACCAGCTCCAAAAGTCATGCTCCAACTACAAGACTCGGAATCACATTTAACAGGAACTTTTTCCTTATTAATATCCCTATGCTTTTAGCTTTTGTTTGTGTTTTTCTACCCCTGCTGGTTGACCACCCAACCATTACTTCTTATGCTGTGAAGTGTGTAAATGGAAAATATACACATATATCCAGATTTTAAGTATTTAGACAGCTCCATGATTCCCTTTGATTTAAAGTAACATAAAACATATTAAATAAACGTACCCAGAGTCCTCTGTAATTTGAGGAGATTTGCATTATGATGCCATGAACTCTGTGGGAGACATGCCCTTTTTTTTAAAGCACACTGCGTCCAAACTTTGAAGTCTCCAACCCATATAGATAACTAGAGGTTTATTTTCCCTGGTGATGCTCTCTCAGGCTTTCACTGCAAACACTTTTAGCTCTTTAATCAGGTATTCTGCTACAAGATTGAGATCTGCTGGCTCGGGTTATTCCAAAACTTTACCCTGAAAGGCCCATTGGTTGCCCTGATGAATGATGAAACGTCCATTGAGTTTTGATGCATTTGGTGTAATCCAAGCACAGAATGCTTCAGTATACCTTTGCACCCATCCATGTGCTCTTATCAGCAGTGAAATCATCAATAAAGAGCAACATTAGAGTGTGTCACTTCCATTCGCAGCCATATATAGCCAAATCACCATCATTTTCCCCTTGGACTGTTTCTTTGTTTCTCCTTTTTCATTAGTTCACAGAACTTTGTCTCTAAGACACAGCTAGTTGGTATACAGTCATGGTAAAAAAAAAAAAAAAGGAAAAAAAAGAGTACACCCTCTTTTAGATCTAAGGTTATATATTTAAATACATCATGTGAACTACAAAACATTGGACAGCAAATAAAATATAAAGTGTAAGAGTTTGTTGTGCTTTTACTGGAGAGTTGCTCCACATGGTTTACAAAGCGTCCTGTTTTCCTTGACATCGAATGCAAAATGTGTCTCTATGTCTGCTCTTCTTTTCCTCCAACCAAAGCAATGACATTTTCTTGCGTTTTAATGCGAAAAAGGGAGCATGGGAGCTAGTTGTAACACCCCAAAAAGAGGCAAATCAAATCCAACCTCACTTTAAAGTGAGATTACTTCTGATTGAATCATTTGTTATCATTAGTTATCATTGGCTCCCTTCTTACCATACTTGCATCTCTTTTATTCACTGACAAAAGTGTCAATACATTTCCTCATGCATTCATTTTTATTTAGTTATCATCTTCTTTTCATCAGAAGAAAATGTTAGCTATGACATGGTGTACTCTGGAGCAGACCATCTCTTGTTGTGTGCTGTATGAAGGAAGACACTGACACTGTCTGGACTGTCTGGCAGATTTTTCCTTGTTATTATCTTCTTCTCCACTTGAATCATCATTTTAAATTTGACATCTTACAATAACTACGTCTCACAGTCTTTCAATATTGATCTAAAGCTGCGGGTTGTATAATTTCAAATTTAATATGTCGCAGCACAGATTCTGGATTCTGTATGTGTGTAGACACAAAGGCCCAAATGCATGATCTAAGAAATGTGTTTTCTTAAACTATACTCCTACACATAGACACCTACACGTACGTGAACACAACAGTCACTGAGTTGGTGAGTCAAAGCAAATGCATCAACCCTGGGTGGCTATCAATAAATAACAAACATGCACTAAAGTGTGTTAAATTTGTAGCTCCAGCCTCTTTTATGATACAGAGTATGGGTAAAAAACTAAACTGCTTAAGTTAAATTGCTGATCATTCGGCATATCATTTTTGTGTAATCTGGGGGGTTTTCTTTTAAAATGATGACCAGACTAACTGGAGCGGCTCCTCTGACTCAAATTACCCGAGGGTCAGGGTCAGTTGAGCAGCCTCATGTCAGATGGAGGCTTTTTATGAAAAAGTAAAACCACATTTTTCCATTTTTAAGAGTCTACTGTAATTTTAGAAGGACGCAATGTTGGCACACAGGCCCCAGTAATTTGGTTCGGTTAATTACAGCAGCTACATTACCCTGATAGTACAAGCGTGTAGGTGATATACTGTGTTCAGATGCAGATGCATGAAGATGTAGTTGGTCCCATGCCAAATGAGTCATTTTAGACTTGAAAAACAAGTTAGTAAAACCAGCCAGGGATTCTCAAAGCAGCATCCTTGTTGGCCATGTGGACAGATCCAAAGAAATGTTGATTAATGAGGTAACATTTTAGTATGTCCTGTAAGACATTTTAGGAAACAACTAGTGGGGAATTTGGAAAGTGCATCTTCCAGCAAGACCAAAACCATATTATGCAATAAAAAACCAAAACACAACAAAACAACACAACTCTTTCCATGAAGTGTCAGTCCTAACAGCACTAATCGCTTACCTATAGTTCAGCTTTTGAAAAGTAGGGTGAAAAAAACAAAGGTGGAAAGAAAGCAAATAATAGGTAGGTGGAGTGAGAGCTTTCTTCCCTTTTTCCCCTGGGCTAAGTAAGAACAGATTGTTCAGCCTAAGGCTGCACATGCTCAGGGGTTTTGTGAATGAAATGGACGCCTTGGCATGATGCCTGTACATTACACAGGCAGGTTTTCATCCTGCCTGCCTTCTTGTCATCCCTCTTCCACAGTCTTCTCTTCCTCCTATTCATCAGCAGATTTCCCAGACTGCAACATGTTGGAATCCAGTTACCACCACTTAGCAACTCCCAAGAGTCATCAGCTCTACCCAATGTTCCCCCACACTCTCTCTCGGTTCTTCATCATATTTCTGTTCATAACTAAGTTTAAAATATTGTTAAAATATATACTGTTTCAATATCTATACCGCTTATGTGTACAGTGAGTGAAAACACCCTGGAATTAAATGTTTATTGTGCAGTTATAAAAGGAAAACAAAAGCAACTACGGCTGTAATATTATAAGGAGCCTATAAAATGGCATAAAATTCAATAAATATTGAGCTTTTATGTATCATCTAAGAAATCATCATCCTGACGTTTTGTCACGTCCTGCAGCGTTCCTGAGGAAGGCGAAAGGTGACCTTCCGCATTGTTATGGTACGTGGCGGGTTATGGAAAAGTAATTGCCCTCTTCCTGATTCCTTTGTTTTTTTGCATATTTGCTACATGAGGGTTTGCTGACTTGTTTCAGATGAGCAAGCAAATTTTAATAATAAACTAAGGTAACATGAAAAAAATAATTTCTTCCCCCTCACCCTTTTTAAATCATGAATTACCTGTGATTAACCAAATTTTAATTTCACTAGCTACACCCAGGCCTGATTACTGTCAGACATGTTGAGTCAAGTGTCTAGTGTTGAATCACTAGAACCTGTATGACAAAGTGAAGTAGGCTGAAAGATCTCAAAAAGCAACACATCATGTCACGATTGAAAGAAACAACTGAGAAACAAATTAATTGACATCTATCATTGTGGAAAGGCTTTGGGATTTCAACAGAGCATAAATGGAGAAAACTTAAAACAGAGGAGAACTAGTAGCAGGACCTACCAAATTACTCCAAGAGTGCATCAAAGACTCATCTAGTAAGAGCCACAAAGCATCTTGATGATTCCCAAAACATTCTGTCCACTGGCAAGATAAAAACTGTCCTGTTACAGCAACACTGAAACATGGTGGTGGTAGCCAAGTGGTCTATGGCTGCTGCTTTGCTGCTTCAGGACCTGGATGACCATAGTAAGTGATGGAACCATGAACTCTGCTCTTTAACAGAAAATCCTGAAGGAGAAAGTCCAGCCATCAATTTGTGCCCCGAAACTCAAGTGCACTTCAGTTATGTAGCAAGACAATGATCCAAAACAAATCCAGACTATAAAGCACCAACAACCGGTATGACGAACGCGGCCGTGACTCTGGCAGACGAGCTGAACACTTTCTATGCTCACTTCGAGGCTGCAGCTAAGGACTCCAACAATGCTAGTGCCAGCGGCGCTAACGGCTGCAGACAGGAAGATACTGCCAGCACCGGAAACGTGCTCGTCATCTCCGAGCATGAAGTAAGGAGAGCCTTCAAAAGAGTGAACACCAGGAAAGCAGCAGGACCAGACGGCATCCCAGGTCATATCCTAAGAGACTGCGCATACCAGCTAGCTCCTGTGTTCACTGAGATATTCAACATCTCTTTATCTCAGTCGGTGATCCCCACATGCTTCAAAGAGTCCATCATTGTTCCTGTCCCGAAGAAACCCCACCCTGCTTCTCTCAATGACTATCGCCCTGTAGCCCTCACCTCAGTAGTGATGAAGTGCTTTGAACGCCTGGTCAGAGACTTCATCATTTCTTCACTACCAGACACACTGGACCCACTACAGTTTGCTTACCGTCCAAATCGTTCCACAGACGATGCCATCTCTCATCTCCTCCACACATCACTCACTTACTTGGACACTAGAAGGGGGAATTATGTTAAAATGCTCTTCATAGACTACAGCTCTGCATTTAACACCATAATTCCCTCCACACTCACCACCAAGCTGGAGCATCTGGGACTCAGCTCATCTATGTGTCAGTGGATCTCCAACTTCCTAACTGGGAGACCACAGGCAGTAAGGATGGGCGGACATGTCTCAGCCTCCACCACTCTCAGCACTGGAGCCCCCCAGGGGTGTGTTCTGAGCCCCCTGCTGTACTCTTTGTACACATATGACTGTGTGGCCACTACCAGCTCCACCACCATCATCAAGTTTGCTGACGACACCGTCGTGGTGGGCCTGATCTCTGATAACAACGAGACGGCCTACCTGAAGGAGATTAGGAATCTGGAGAACTGGTGCCAGCGGAACAACCTCCTTCTAAACGTCAGTAAGACAAAGGAGCTGATAGTGGACTTCAGCACTAAGCAGGAGAGGAACTACCAGACCCCCGTCATCAACGAGTGCCCAGTGGAGAGAGTGGACACCTTCAAATACCTCGGAGTTCACATCACGCAGGACCTGTCATGGTCCTGTCACATCAACACCATGGTGAAAAAGGCCCGTCAGCGTCTCTACCACCTCAGACGCTTGAGAGACTTCCAACTGCCCTCCAAGGTGCTCAGGAACTTTTACTCCTGCACCATAGAGAGCATCCTGACGGGAAACATCTTAACCTGGTTCGGGAACAGCACCATGCAGGACAGACGAGCTCTACAGAGGGTTGTGCGGTCAGCTGAGCGCACCATCCGCTCCGAGCTCCCTGACCTGCACTCAATCTACAGCAGGCGGTGCTGGACCAAGGCCAGGAAGATCGTGAAGGACCTCAGCCATCCCAACAACAGACTGTTCTCTCTGTTGAGGTCAGGAAAGCGATTCCGCTCCCTGAAGACCAACACAGAGAGACTGAGGAGGAGCATCTTCCCGCAGGCGATACGGTCTCTCAATCACACCACCACACAATACTGACCCACACATATAGTTCCGACACACACACTGGACATTCTGGACATTGTTTTCACTTCATCACTTAAATCACTTTAAGCATATTTGCACTGCACAAGACATAATGTGGATTGCACAACACTGGACATTATATTCTTCATTTCCAGTTAATACTTGTACAGCTGCTGTTATTGTGTATATATTTATTTATATTTCTTCATACATTCTTATATAGTTCTATATTGTGTATTTTGTTGTACAGTTATTTTATTTTCAACTTTAATTTATATATTTTATCTTAAATTTGAATTTGAATTTGAATTTGAAACAACACTTTCAAGTCTTCAAGTCCACCTGTGTGTGGCTCAAAGGGAACAAAATGAAGGTTTGAGTGGCCTAGTCAAAGTCTGGACTTAAATCTGATTGAGATACTTAAACAGGCCGTTCATACTCAAAATCCCTCCGAATTAAAACAATTCTGCATAGGAGAGTGGGCCAAAAATCCTCCACAGACTCATTGCCAGTTATCGCAAACGCTTGATTGCAGTTCTTGTTGCCAAGGGTGGCACAACCAGTTATTAGGTTTAGGGGGCAATCACTTTTTCCCACAGGGCCATGTAGGTTTGGATAGCTGTTGTTTCCTTAAGAAATGACATCATTGTTTTTAAATGCCATTTTTTATTTACTCAGGTTGTATTTGTTAAATATTAAATTTTGTTTGATGATCTGAAACATGTAAATGTGACAAATATGCAAAAAAGATAAGAAATCAGGAAAGGAGCAAATCCTTTTTTACAGCTGTGCATTAGTTGTTTTATACTGTGAAGTGTTTTATGCAAGAATAAATCTGATAGATAGTCTTTTACTTAAACCATATGTCCAATTTTAATGAATCAGAAAAAAACTGACAATAATGTAATTTTTTTAAGCTAAAAAGTAGCTCCATCTTAGATGTACCAATCACATTCTGGCAATTAATTACTGCTTCTTCTTGTTATTCGTTTTCTTGGACATACACACACACACACACACACACACACAACCTCATCCAAACAACCGCAGACCCTCTCCTCTTTCATCCAAGCTCTATCTGTCCACTCACTGAACTTAAAGTGCTCTGCAGCGGTAATGGCCAACCTGTGTTTCACATGACATGGAACAAGCTTTAATGGAGGGAAACATGGTTCCATTGAGGTTTATCAGTTTTTTTCAGGTAAGAGAAGCAATCTGTATGATTGGAGTGTGGACATAAAAACTTCCCTGATAAGTGTTGTGGCACACACTGTGATGTAACATAATAGCTGAACAATATGTCCCGCTTCCTTTTGAGCTTCTCAAGAGAGATGTGGGGGAGCAGGATACATGTGCAATATAAGCCCAGATTCAGTTTTTAGCAGCTGACCTGTGAGACATGTAAACAACCAAACATTATTTACCCTTAGATCCAGACCACTGGTCCTGTAACCAAGGTCAGCTATTTGATAGAGGAAAAGGAAATAATCCGATGCACAGCCAGCTGTGGGCAGCAAACATGACATGATTAGAGCTACTAATTACACCGGATGTATTAATCATACATGTGTACTGGAAATAGATTTCATATCTAGTCAGTGTCATTTGTGATGTTAGAGAGAGTATATGTGTGGGTGGCGTTGACAAAACCAAGCAAACGTAGATTTTTTACACGCACTATATATACTACACACACACACACACACACACACACACACACACACACACACACACACACACACACATATATATATATATATATACAGTATGTATGTACACAGGTTATGTTCATTTATATATAGTAGCACATTTAAGCACAGCAAACATTAACCATAGGGCTGCACAACAATCAATAAAACAATTGTAAAGATGAAATTACAAAACAATAAGAGAACATAATTAAAAGCATGATTATAAATAATCAAAAACAGCAGCCTGCACTGCTCAAAGGGTGACACAGTTGAAAATTTTAATGAAAATGAAGAGGCTACAGAGAAGAGTTATGATTTGAAAACTGTTAGTGAAACAGACTGTCTGATCTGCAGAGGGAGGCTGTTCCAGAGTTTTTGAACTGCTGTACAAACCAGCAGCTGGTGTTAGGAATGACAAACTGCTCCTGCTCAGCTGACCTAAGCATTCAACAAGGAATATAAAACTGTAGGATCTCTGAGAAATACTTTATTATAGTATTTATAGGTGAACAAAATGATTTTAAAATGAATTCTAAACCGCGCAGGTGGCCAGTGTTCATGTTGTCATTTAGCAGTCAGGAGTCTAACAGCAGCAGATTTTGCTAACTGAAATCACGATAACAGTGCCTTTCCCAATCTGGCATACAAAGAATTACAGTGATGAAAGCATGGATCACCTTCTCAGGGTCATTAAAAGAAAGAAACTATTTAACTTTAGCTAAAAGTTTTAATTGAATTATCTAGCTTTGACAACAAATTTCATCTCCAAATCTAATTTCATAGCAGAATGAAAAAATATAACAAACGTTTTTCCCGGATGTTACACTATGAACCCAGAGAACCGAGATATGAACTAATACTTCGGAAATAAGCTTCCTGACAGTGCGCAGTTTGATTCCTATTACGGGAATGTATACTGAAAAGAGGATAGGGCCCAAAATAGACCCCTGTGGTATGCCACAGGTCATAGTCTGACAAAAGCATGGCTTTGAATGAATGCTGATAAACAGAATAATTAAAACAGCAAAAAAAAAAAAAATTAATCCCAGTTTAAGCGAAGTATTGACAAATAGCAGAGCTTACAGTTATGTTTATATATTTGGACACTGACACAAGTTTTGGGTTTGTTTCACCTGTTTACTGAAACATATTGCAATTACTGGAAATAACTGACAATGTGTAGACTCTCAACTTTCATTTAAGGGTATTCACATTCAAATTGGATGAAAGATTTAGGAGTTTCAGCTCCTTAACCTGTGCCACCCTCTTCTTAAAGGGACCAAAATTAATTGGACAATTGACTTCTGCAGGTGAAACAAGCCATCCTTAATCTGTTAAAAACCCATCTAAGAAATTGCTACATTATTAGGAGTGGCAAAATCTAAATCCTCAGAAACAAAGAAAGCTCTGGTGCACTCAGCTTTGGACAGAAAGGCCCCAATCAAACAGCAACTGAAAGCTGCTGCACTAAAGATCTGGAAGAGCATTAAAAAGGAGGAAACCCAGCATCTGGTGATGTCCATGAGTCTAAGACTTCAGGCTGTCATTGCCTGCAAAGGTTTTTCAATCAAGTATTAGAAATGAATGTTTTCTTTTTTTCAGTTATTAAGTTTGTCCAATTACGTTTGGGCCCCTGAAATGAAGGGATTGTGTTAAAAGTGCTCAGTTCCTCACGTTTTTACACAATGTTTTTGTTCAACCCACTGAATTAAAACTGAAAGTCTGCACGTCAACTGCGTCTCAATTGTTCATTTAAAATTCCTTGTGGTAATGTGCAGAACCAACATTAGAAAAAGGTCTTCTCTGTCCAAATAATTATGGATCCAACTGTAAATACTTCAACAATCTTTCAAGGTTGCGACCAAAAAATCTGCAAAAACTCATTGACCTTCACTTACACAGATGCCATGTTACCGGTGTAATTTGAATAATGATCTTTTTCAAGGTGGTGTTTATAGGTTTATTAAACATCCGTTGTAAAATGAAACCTCGAATAAAAGGTCGAGCAGTGTACAGAATACTCGGCTCCAACTCAAACACACCTTGATAGTCAACCAGCTCACAGCTGTGTTGCATGTTTTATTCTACAAATGTCCAAACATTTTACTTGTCAGAATTTGTTTTTTATATCCCGGTGAAGTTAAACCACTGTTATCAAGCTACTGTACCCAATTAAAAAAAACACACACAGATCATTCTTGTCATATCATCAACGCATCGGCGAAGCTTCACTATTTGTGCACGATTTTCATCACAGTGTGTGTGTCTTATCGCACATCTCAGCCCTTTTTAGCTCTGAGGCAGAGACAAGCAGATACAGCTGCAATCACAGACACTGCTTTTATTGACTGCAAGGGATGTTTGCGTCTCCTCAAACGGCCAATCAGTAACTCCAGTGCACTGATGAAAAGAACCTTAGATGGGGATGAGGCCTCGCTCTAGCGTCTGGAGGTGGCTTTGTCCTGTCAGCATCCACTCTCCCCCGCATAGATTCATTGAGGAAAGGATGGGTTCTCAGGATACCACTATCGATTTTGGCCCATCCCCCCCACCACACACACACATCTTTTTCCTCCTATCATCCATCTACATCCCCCAATAGCCCAGAAATGCAAAGGCACCCAGGAGTTCCCAATCTCAGCTGTACATGCATGTTATGACTGCCTCCCTGTGTGTGTTTGTGTGCAAGCGTTTTTAAGAGCTGGAAAAGCTGACACCATGAATCTAGTCCACTGTCTCAGAGGATTTATATCATATTGTGTTAGAAAAATTTTGGGTGATGGGAGGAAGCTGTTTATGAGGGGAGAAAATGCTGCAAAAGGCAGGAGAGATTTTTTTCCCCACTGCAGCTCTGTGGGAACTGTGATGACTTTTAATTTTTTCCTCATTGTCAGTAGCTATTTGCATCGCAGTCTGCTGTGCCCAACTGCAATAGTACCTACTGGTAACCTGAAAGCGCTCCAGTATGACTAAAACACCTTTTTTGTTTTGATGACAATGTAATATGCTTTCTCTTTCACTTTCTCTCTCTCTGTCTGTCTGTCTTTTTCCCTGCACCTGCAAGGCAGATATTTTGATCTGTCACAACAAGTTATACTCAATGGGCCTGTCACAGAGTAGCAGTTGAGGCTAACACATATGCTTTGTGTCACCAGATCCCCTCAGGTTAGCAATGGGGCTCAGGGCTTTCCCATAGTGGCGCTGTGTGATGGTGTGAAGCCTGGTGTAAAAATCTGATCGCGTGTGAACGCGCGCGTGTGTGTGTGTGTTACTGTGTCTGTGTGTGTACGTTTGGGCTTTTTATTGCTTGAAAGTAAGGATGGTAGCTGTGCAAGTATTTAGGTGGCTTTTTAAGGGTTTAATTACATGTTTCAGGGAAGGATATGCGGATCTGTGCCGAAGTTGAAGTTGAATTTGTCTGAATATGAACGCGTTTTTTTGTGCATTTGTCTGCGAAACAGACAATGTCTACATTTTGTTGCGTTATGATAAACATTATACCTGTATGGCTGTGTGTCCCTGTGTGCCTCAGCAGTGTGAGAGCAGTTTCATTTGTGATGAATGAGGTGACATAGTGCATGTCAATAATGAGTTGCTCTTTCCTCACACATTTACACCTTTCTCCTTGAGAAAGCATTCCTATCTCTCAAATTAACACGTTATATGACTAATATTGCTTTTCATCCCGCGTGACTTTGAAAAAAAGGCAGGTTTGAGACTGCTGTGAACGGGAGCTTTCTGCATTTTCTCTGGGTTATTTCCACATAAATGGAAGATTAATATATAAATGGATGACTTGATTATAGTTAAGCATTCATATGAGCTGGTATGTGTGTGCGTGTGTGTGTGTTTGTGAGTGGGAGCATGTGCGCGGTTCTATGGAGCTGCCTGCTGTATTTGCATGTCTGGAGTGAACATCTATCATCATCATCAAGGCGCTGCAAAACAGTGAGGCAGGCAGCCGCCTGCCGCCGCTCTCGGGAGAGAGACTCGAGACACTTTAAACCTTTACTGCTGCGATATCAAACGTTTCCTAAATTCCTTCGCCTGGGGGAAAACACACTCTACGCACACACATGCACAGATGCTGTTTTACATCATTTTTTTCCCTTCTCCTGTTGTTGTATTTTCCACAATCACTCGATTTATCACAAACAAGCCGTATCACAGAAAGAAGAAAACAGCCCTCACCTAAAAACCCCCCAAACCTTATTTAGCACTAAATAATACATTTTGCCATTTAAACATGATACAGAATCACCCAAGTCGCTCCATTAGAAGCCCCTCTTCCTTCATCCACAGCATATTTTTTGAAATGCTGATGGCCAGAGTGGATCAATCCATTTTTGGGAGCCAAAGGGAATTACAGAGCGGTACTACAGAAGAGAGAGGGGAGGGGGGACAGTGAAATGGTACAGCCTGATAGATAGAGGAGCGAGAGACAGCGTGTGTGAGCGGAATAGTAAAAAGAGCCCCCGAGATGAGGGGGGGGGGTGCATGGTGGGAGGGAGTGCAAAGGAGGGAGGAGTATGACGGGGTGGAGGCACAGAGCCAGAAAATTGCATTGCGTGCTCAGTGATTAGTTTACCTCCTGGGTCTCATTCTCTCTCACTCCTCTCCTCTCACTGTCCTCTCACTCCCCAGGTTCTTTTCTACCTCATGTAGCTTTTCCTTGTGTCTTTGTCTTGCCACTTTGGCTGCTGCTCGCCTTCTTGCACTTCCTCTGTCACTACATCACACTGTCACTTCTCTCTATCCTCTCCCTTCCTCTTGGCCGCTCTCTTTCCATTCGCTCGGTGTTATCTCCACGGCCTCAGCCCCCGTGTCCACCCCTCTTTTCCTCTTTGCATGCTGACTTGACTCTCGCCTTCATTCTTGCATTATCTTTGGGGCTCGAAAAATGCAAAATGCCACCTAAACTGCAAGCAAGCCCAGAATAATAAAAAAAAAAAAAATTAAATAATTTTTTTTTAAAAACTGCTGTGAAGTCTATTTCTTGAGTATGGGATAGTACTGGTAGATTTACATGGGGAACTCTCAATCAGTCAGTAAGTCAAGGAAGCATTTAAACACCATAAGCCAGCCCTGCTAATTATAGTCTTAAGAGCAATACACGTGAACTTCAAGTGTCAGAGGCACAGATGCTGAATGAAAGCCAGCCTCCACATGGGCCTTTTTTGGGTCCCTGAAAAGCAAGTGGGACAGGCCTTTCTTCTTAATCCGTACATAATCTCGCTTGTCCTCTAGTTGTAGATCAGCCACAAGAACAGTGCAGGAGGGGCGAGGAGACTGAAATACAGACCGCGGGAAAGGGAGAGTAAAGCGGGATTTCGCTTTAAGCTGTCAGGGTGCTTCCCACTAAAAAGGCAGTTTGAGGTAGGAAAATGATACAGAGTAACAAACTACTGTACTCAAAGAACTCCCTGTCCTACTATTTAAGCTCCTAACATCAAAATTGTCATCAGTTGATGTGGATCTCATATAGCAACACGTGTGAGTGTGTGTGCGCCTTATTTTAAAATTCAACAGGACCTTTGACATGAAGAGCTGTGATATCAGCTGCAATTTGTAATGAGTTTGAGGTCTTTCTGAAATATCCCTGCAGCTCACGCTTTCATCTTTAAGAGGTCAAAAACAAATGAAAAAGCAACTATGGATGAGCTAAATGGTTTTGCTAGGGGTAAAAATGCAAAATTTTGTATTTGTTGCTATTTTAAGGCAGTACTGGAAAAAAAATCCCAATGATTCACTAATTAATAGTGAGCATTCATGTCTATTTCTTTATTTATCTTTTAACAGCATGTGTGGCAGCTTTTGGACCGATTATCACCATGTTTCTGAGGAATTATGGATAAATTATAGAACTTCTAGATTTGGCACTTCACGCTGCTTCAAGGATGCACATTTGTTGTACGCTTTTAGTCTTTTTCTAATCTGCATTGGATCATTTTTAAAGCTGAAATATGTAGTTTTGATTGAATTAACTAATTGATTTAATTAAGCCTTCCTTTCATTTGATCAACCATCTGAATGCTGGAGAGCCCCGGTGCTGTTGATGGATGCTGAAGCAATCAGTAGCTGAATCTGCACATCCTTATCCTTGTCATGCTTTCGTCCATTACTGACCTCAAATTATCACTCTGAATCTCTGGCTGGCATCCATCCTGAAGGCAAGGTGACCAAATCTCTTTCTCTTCTCTTACCTTTCCTCCTCTTATCTCTCCTATTGCTCCTTTTTCGCCTCCTCGTCTGCCAAACATGGTCACCTTATAACCCTTTGTCTTGTTTCTTATTTTACCCCCTTCTCTCTGCTTTCCTTTAATCTAAGTGGCTGCACCATGTCACATGATCACAGCTTATTGGGTTGGGGTACCTGAGGACTGTTGCTAATGGTGACAAATGACTGGCTGCACAGAAAGGAAAAGAGAATGTGTATAGCAGAGGGGAACGCTAATATACATGATTAAAGTCAGCGCAAAGTTGGTTTTGTTCCAAGGGTTTAACGTTGTAAGAAAGATTTTTCTTCACATTTTAGTGTTTGTTTAGAAGATTTGCAGCCAGTTCTTAAAGCTAGAATAAACCAAGCATCCCCTGGTTTCATATTTCAGATGGTGTCTAACTTTTAGCACAGAAAGTAATGTAGACATCTAAGACAGTATGGGAAAGATAGAAGGGGGAGGGCTGGTGAAACATTCATATCTTATCATGTGGCATATGATGAATTTATTCGTACACCCGCGATACTGTCACCATGTAACAACTGTACTTCTGTGTTTCTAATAGAAGTCTGTGCTGGGTTACATCTGAGCAATGCTAACTACCTCTATTTCTGTTGTGGAGGATGCCTAAGAGACAACAGAAAGAAGATTTTTCACCTTGTAAACTATATCTGGTAAATCACTCTACTACTAAAGGATCCAATGTGGTTTTATAGTGGTCACCTACAAACAGCTGTACGGACCAACATTTCAATCCAGTGTCACGTCAAAATGTGTAATAGACATGCCAGTCCACCTTGTCTGTTTCATGCTTTGCCTCTCCAAAGCATGAAATGGACATTCATGCAGACGTTGCATTATCAGAAGGGGGAGCTATTATATTAAGCCAAGAAGTTCTTAATTGGTTGAACATTTACATGTTTTTGCTTTTTATTGTCACCAGGGGGCAGTGTCACAAACAGGTGGTTTGTGGGACATTCTTGTGGTGTTGTTGATCCATCGGCAAAGCCAGGGAGAATGGCGAACTTATGGACCCTGTGCACGAGAAAATGCTAACTTCCTGGTTTGAGACCGGATGTGGGGTTGTACATTTCCGGTAGCTTTACTTTGCGGTCAATCACTACTGCGAAGATATACTCCAAAATCATGTCCAAAACTCGAAAACGGAAAGATCGCGTTAAGTTACAAAGAGGAGAAGGTGGGAACACTCGCCAATGTTGTGTCATAAAAAATCTAATGATCAGTTTTGACGTTTAAAGAGTTTAGATCGATCAGTTGTTTACATCACTCAACACAAGCAGAACTGCATCACTGCATGCAGAAGACACATCGTCCACATTCAGAAGCACATCTCTGTATAGTGACAGTTATTATGATTTAAACAAGCAAATGTTCAGCATTCAAACTACAGGTGAAGAATAGTCAAACCAGATGTTTCCCCGTTATGTCGATATCAGCTAGTCAAGTACACACCTACACAGCATGTTAACAAACCGTGAAAAAAAGCCACACAAAAAATGAACGATTGCTGGTTTCTGTACATTAGTATTTATGAAGCGTATGTTGTGACTTACCTTCAAAATTACAGCGGTCCCTCGCTATAACGCGGTTCACCTTTCACCTCGCTGTTTCGTGGATTTTTTAGTGCAAGTTTGCATGCTTTTTTTTTTTTTTACATCACATTGTGTCCTGCGTCCTGATTGCTGCAGACGATCTCTTCCGTGACGTCTCTCCTGTACACTATACAGTACAGAATTGCTGCATCGATCGCTAGCAGTGTGACTCTGAAATGCAGTGCTGTATGTCCACGATGTCCACGAAACGTTTTGCACCGTCAAAAAATAAAATTGGCTACTTGATTTCACCTATCGCTGGTTATTTTTAGAACATAACACCCGCAATAAACGAGGGACCGCTGTTTACAGATACTGAGAAATATAACATTTGAATCCCTTTTCTCTTTTGCTCTGAGGCACGGGGGAAAATATCGACAAGTCGATGAACATCATTTACAGATATATTGGGTAAATGCCCGAGACATCTATAGAAATGTGAATTGCCGCTTGATTCATTCATTTGCTTAACTTGTTTTGGACCGTAAACAGGGCGCGAATAGGACACCGGAAAAAAAGCTCCCCACATGAGTTTCCGCACCGGAAGTAGCATATGCTAACGTGCACATAGTCTATAACGTGGAAAGAGCTGAAATGAGACTGAGTAGGTTTATCTTCCATTGTTAGAAACAAATAAAAACATTCAGTGCAGCAACCATCTGTACCTTTAGGCTATATGTTTTTATCTTCGATGTTTTTCCATGCGTCTCCCATTTGTGATGTTCGGTTGACCTCTGCATAGCAAAATCCACGTCAACCTTAGCATTAGCTGCATGCCCCCTCCAAACCTACGCAAAATGGCACAAAGGTACCACCAAAAAATAGCAAAGCTCTGATGGTTAAACGTAACAATTAGTGTTTATGATGTGCAGAATTGCTTGCTCATTAGGTTGATTAAAACATATAAATTATAAAGTTAACGGACTAAACTTGAGCTGCAGTAGATAATATGCTTATCTGACCAATTTTTTATTTATTTATTTTATGTATATCTCTGGTACATCACCTTAGGCTTCCTCAGTTGTCAGATGGCATCATGACAAAATAGAACTTACGTCTTACTAAGAGGACCAGAAGATGCAGATTTTTTTATTTTGGACTCATAACTGGAAAACAAGTAAAGAACCACAATATAATACATTTTCATTAATAGTTTTGAGGGTGCTAAGTTTCAGTTTGGGTTTTTATAGCAATACCAATTTATTACAGAACAAGGGCAGGTTAATGAGCTGGAGTCATTAGCTACATGAATGCTAACAAGCTAACTAGAAACTAGAAACTTACATCCTATGTCTTTAATGTAGTCCTAGAATCTAGGACTAAAACCTAAGCAAAAATACTGACTTTCTCATTTAAAAGACTGTCATTAACACAAATGAAAATCTGATTAATTATAATATATAGTAAATATTTAGAAATTATAATGATTAAATAATTTTAATTTATTTTACTTTTTATTCTCTCAGCTGCACACTCATTAGTGTTTAACAGTCTAAAAGTAAAGATTAAATATAAAAACTGTATTCAAATATACACTTTTGTGAATATTCATGTTTGTGTTATCATATGTTTGTGTGCAAATATGATATAAGCTCAACAAGTACAGTGTACATGTCCTGTTTAATGTTTATAGAACAATAATATTGTTGTAAAATAGTTTGGAGCTAATAGGAAAAGTATATATATTTATTACTGATGGTTATCAGGGAAAGACAAAGACATAAGTCGCTATTTAAAAACTTCATGCCCAGAGGTCCAAGGGATGATCCAGGAATGGATGGTATGGTATCCATGGATGAATGGTAATGGTATTTTCTTGAGCACTTATTGGTCAGTAGGTGGTGATTTAGTGCTGACCTCTAATCTGGAACTAGGTTTGTAGCATTAGTTACCATGGCGATGCATCTCATTAAAAAGTGAGCTACCTGTGCAGTATAGAAAACCCAGAGTTAACCGTGAGGCTACATGCCATAATTGTAAAACACAAACCTTCTGTAATTTACAACAAGTAACTGTATTGTTAAATATTTTGTTGGCTAATTAATCCAGATACAAAGACAAAGAGCTCAAACTGATTATATTACTGCTGGAACTGGACTTTATGTAGCCGTCACGTAAAGTTTGTTGAGAATTTATTGCCAGGTTTCAATACTTGTAATAATGAATGACAGATATGATGGTGGTGGCCAATTGCTGGATGCTGAACATTTGCTCTCACTGGACTGAAAAAACAGTAAGAATGATTTGTTGTGAGCATCCGCTGTTTTTGTCTTCAGTTTCATGACTAAACTCAGACAACTAAAGCCAGTTTTGATCCAACAAAATGAATTCAAAAATCAAAGAAATTCCTCGTAAATCACAAACGGACCACATGAAACATTGTGTGTGTGTGAGACGTGTTACAATTACAGCGATAACATTTAGTCGAAACGTCAGAGCTGGTTAACCATTAGAAACTCTAAGAACTGACAAGCCGGAGCAGAGTTGACAAAGCGTCTCGCATCTCAGCCTGCCGCTCCCCGTCGCTTTCAGCTTGCATCATGTCAACCTGGTCTCCATTCAAAATTCCAGCACCTCTCAGTGTCAGAATCACCCGAAGACACTGGTCACACATCGGTGTGTGTTTGTATGTAAGTGTATCTGACTCGCTTGTGGGACTCATCTCTACTCAACTCTACCAGCTTTTCATCCAGGGCTATTCTTCACCCTAAGGAGGATAAATACATATCTGATATAGGATCAGTGTATGCTGTAAAGTTGAGCCGCACTGAACCACAAAGTGTTTCTGGAAAGTGCAAAAATCCTATAAGTGCTGGAAATGTTAACATTTAAAAAAACAACATTTTGACCCCTTTTCTTTTTTCCCTACTGGAAGCTAAAATGTTGACTGGAAGAGATGTTTGCTGTAACAGTTTTCACTGGCATGCTACAAATTGGTAACTGATGAATAACACAACACTGACATCACTGTTAAGCTCCTGCCAGAGTTGTGACACTTCCATTGACTGGAAAGGGCAAAAAGAAAAAGAAAACTGACTGATTCAGAAGACAGCCTCCTTAAATGTCCTTGAGCAACGAGCAGACCCGTACTGACCTAACTGGTAGAGTGAAAGCATAATGTTTTCCTTCAGAAGTCAAGCATTACTTCTGATGCTTGACTAGAAGTAATGCTAATGCTATGTAGCCAATCATACATAGACAGCTATCTGTTTGTTGCCCCTGCTGACATCTCTGTGAGATGTTGTGCAAGACAGAAGCATCCATCCCTGTGCTCACATACGGTATGCGACTGTGGTAAAGAAGAGATTGTGTGTGTGTTACATCACTTTGTGCATTCCCAAAACTATTTTTCTGGAGTTAGTGTTGGTATATGTGTTCATAATGAGGCCCACAATTTTTTTTGCACACACATACATATACAAACACACACACGAGAAAATTCTGTGAAAGTCTGAGTGTGACTTTGAGTCTTCAGTTACAATATTCAGTTTTCTGTATGATAGGAAAGGTTGTCCAGTAAAGTTAGAAAGGCCAGAAGGATGTACAAGCTGAAAGAGATAAACTGAACAAAAAAATAAATTGTTATGTTATAGTACATCGAAAGGAGCCAGCTGAGGTGATTCGGGCATCTGACAAGGATGCCTCCTGGGCGCCTCCTGGGTGAGGTGTTCCGGGCATGTCCCAATGGGAGGAGGCCCCGGGGCAGACCCAGGACACGCTGGAGAGATTATATCTCCCGGCTGGCCTGGGAACACCTTGGTGTTCCCCCGGATAAGCTAGAGGAGGTGGCTGGGGAGAGGCAGATCTGGGCTTCTCTGCTTAGGCTGCTGCCCCCGTGTCCCGGCCCCGGATAAAGCGGAAGAAGATGGATGGATGGATGTTATAGTACTTTTTTATCTAACAGTAAACAACATCACCATCATCCAAAACCAAGTTTTAGTCTAAAGCCCCCTTGTTTTTTGTTTCTTTGTTTGTTTAAGGGCTTTGAATCTATGTGGACCTTTCTTTCTTTGCATGTTCTCTCTCTGCCTGTGTGGGTTCTCTGCAGGTACTTTCAGGTTAATTGGTGATTCTAAGTTGGCTGTAGGTGTGAATGTGAGTGACAGTGGCTGTCTGTCTCTCTGTAGTAGTGGTGTGACAGGCTGGTGACCTGGGTGTACCAGGGTGTACAGTGCCTCTCACCCTATAACAGCTGGGATTACCTCCAGCACCTTCTGCAAGCCTGAAATGGAAAAAGAGAAAAAAAAATCAGTAAATCTTCCTTTTAAAAAACTGCAATGTCTGGCATCTTTTTCTTTTTGTTGTTGTTGTTTTTTTAAAGACCATTTTTATCTAATAATAATTAGTCAGTACAGTGATTAGGCTTTGTTCATTTTCTGTCAGTCGGCTAATTAATAGATTAATTATTAAATAATTGTTGCAAGTGCTATTTGAGAGTTTTACTGAGGTTGTTATAACAGGTCTCAACATACACTGAATTTTCAAGGTTGTGGTAATATTGTGAAAGTATGGACTCGCAATGGGACGTTTTCTACAGTTAAATTCATGAAGGCTGGTGCTGGAAGAAGTAGTACGTGTTATAACCACTTTGCCTAGAACAGAAGAAAACTTAATCCCATCCCAGAAGAAAGTGTATAAGTGTTCTGAAAAGAGATAAAGGCATAAAAAGTAAAGATATTAAGCAAGAGGAATAGAGGTGTAAAACTCTCTGATAAAGGAGGTTTAAGCCTCATTGAGAGTCGATGTGTGGCCCCATGGAGTGACTCAGGGTGTGACTCATTGCAGCTGGCATTGCCTCCACTTTAGACACACACACACACACGCACACACACACACACACACACACACTTTTTTATATACCCACAGACTTTGCGTATGTTACATGTCCCCTGTGCTTAGTGTTCTGCAAGAATCCCACCTGTTTCAGCTGATGCATGAGCTCTGCTTCATGCTGCTTGTGATTGTCTTATGAATCAGCCTATGACAAGATATGAATACAGCCTGAGCTGCTGAGCCTTCCCACGAGCATGACTGAGAAGACAGATGCTGTTAAACTTGGCAAGGTGCGTGTGTGTTTGTGTGTGATCCTTTTAACCGCACTCTCGAGAGATTAGTGTAAGGGTGGTTGGATGACTCAGTGGTCAATGACTTTGGAGGAGAAGGAGGAAAAACGCAGCCAAGTCTTCCACATGGTGTGGGTTTGTCATTCCACCCATCTCTTACAGCAGCTCATGCTCTGATCTCAAGATGTCATACAAATAATACAGTTCAGTGTCTGGATTTGTCCTTTAGCGCTCCCGTCTTGGTTTGGTTAGTATATTTAAAAGGTAGAAAGACCTCGTGGTTGTGATTGTATACATGGGTGCAACGTGCCATGGTGATGGGAGCTTTTAATGGCTGCCTGCACTCTGACAGCAATAGCAGACAGCTGGTCTTGGAACATGACCCCGGCTTCGCATTGAGCTGTTAGGCCATGTGTACGCTGCCTAACGAGCCATGAGTGATCGCTATGATCTCACCACAAATAATTCATGAGGAGCCCTGTAGAGGAGCTATGGACCTAAAAGGGAAAGGAGGGGAGAGGAAAACGCATCAGGGACTCGAGGAGTACCCCAGCGTAAGTGGAGAGAGGGTCAGGAAGGGAAGGGGACGAGGAGAGAGGGGCAGAGATAGATCCGTCTGACAAATGTGCCTGGAAAAAGAAAGGAAATCCCCCCCTATTACCTACCGTGCTGACAAGTATGTGTGCGCAATCATGTATCCATCTTTGTGTGTATGCGCACGCTTTTTTCTCAGAAGACGTTTGTGTGTTACTACATCTGAAAAGGCACAGTGGGAGTGTTAACAGTATGCATCACAATCGCAGGATGTGTGTGAGATTGTAGGAAGGGAACGTGCTATGTGTTTGTGTGTGTGTGTGTGTGTTGGATACATGATGAAGTGAGCTTGGATTTTTCTGACAGCCCTGAAACCCAAAGTGTTTAACTCTACAAGTTTTTTTGCTGAATCCGAGGCAGTATGAGTTTATTCTGAGAAACGAAAACAGCAGACGAGAGTAAATGACAGATGTGGTTTAGTTTTGTGTCCTTAGACGTGCTGAAGCAGTCTAAAAATAAATTAAGGGCTAAAATATTGTCATTTAGTTTCTTTTTAGTTCCTGTCCCATTATTGTAGTTTTTCTTCCATTTCTTTGTTTCCTACACATCCTGTCTGTGGCTTTTTATAGGTCCAATCTTTAATTTTTATTGTCACTTAGTTTAGTTAGATAATCACTTTCTTTTAACATTTTTGCTTCCAATTTTGCTTTGTTTTCTCACCCCTGTGAGTGTCTGCTCTAAGTGATTATTTCTACCTGTACTTTGTCACCTGTCAACTGTTGTCCTTGGGCATTAAAATGTGTCATACTTTTTTTTTTTTTAACCTTTTCATTAAATATTTTCTTTGACATGTTTTGTTTTGTTGACCCAGATTTTCCTCAGTTTTGGTCATTTTTCAAAAACTGAAGCTCAACTAGCATGCGTAATTAAGCTGTTTCTCAGGGACTGGAGTTTTGACCTCCATTTTTAGCCAGGAACTTACCCAAGCTCTCACAGTGCAAGATGTGGGGTACACAGTGGACGGTTGGCAGTCCATTGCAGGGCTAAAACAGAGAGACAGACAAGCACTCAAACATATTGTCCATTTAGAATCGCTAGTTAACATAATATGCATGTCTTTGGACTGTAGGAGGAAGCCAGGTCACCTGGAGAGAACCCACGCAGACAAGTAAACCCAACACAGGGAGGCTCCAGCGGAGTCTTGCTGATAGTGTTAATCACTGCACCACTGTGGTGCCACAATATGTCTCACAGAAAAAAGGAAAACCACAACCTTAATGACTAGTGCCACTAGTATTAAAGTGCCAATGCTAAATTGTGATGGTGACCCTGTTTAGCATCAGCCTGCTAGCATTATTTCACTCATGTTAGCATGCTGGCAGTAGCATTTAGCTAAAACACTGCTGTGGCTAACCACAGCTGCTCATTTCTAGATTTTTTTAAGTGCACAAGCTATGAAGGCCATGAAGATTACTGTTTCTGATGGTGGCACTACAAACTAGTGAGACGTATCTATGGAACACAGGCTAATGGAAACTGGGGGATGGAGACAAAGGGCCTGTGTAGGTCTCTGTGGCATGTCATTAGTGAGGGAGTGGGGTTGACTTGTTCCATCTGACATTTACCAGTCTCACAGAAAATGTCACGGAATGCCAGCCTTTACCTCTGAATATAATGGTGCCTCTTGCAGCCCAGAGCTATTGATGCCAAAAAACTTGCCCATTTTGCCCCTCTGTTGTTCCTCTTATCCACTGTCCTGAGAAAAACCTTCATCCCTGTGCTCCTAATTTCCTTGCCAAGCCAGATCTAGCTCTGCTTTACTCCATTACTCCATGCAATCCCACTGCATGGAAGGGCTTTATATAACAACTTTAAGAACAGAACAGATCTATTACAGTAAGTTCAAAAACTTTATACTGTATGCGTATTTCATGGTTATGTATGTTTTATGCCATTTTTATTCTATTTATCAACCACATTTTCAATTCTGCTAATGACAGTATGAGCTACCTATAGAAACCTACTGTTGAACCATGAACATGTACCTCATTATACAGCTAGTGTCTAAAGTCTGCAGATTAAGATTTTCTGTCCTGCGCTGTCAGTTATGTTTTAGCCAAAGTGAAAATACATCATTAATATATCATTAAAAGTTTTGTTTATTGGGGTATAAATTACAAAATATGATTAAATATTCCTAATATTTTCATTTTTAAAAGACCAAAAATAGCAGAAAAAGCAGACATTTTTAATGTTTCTCATACATTTCTCATACACTGGTTTTAATATGCATAATATGCATACTGAACTCCTCCTTATCTCCTCTTTGCAGATTAAATAGTGTAGCATTATTAGCTGTCTAATGTCATGTACATATGTCAGATTTATAAAGTGGAATAAGGTAATATAACAAAGTACTGGCCATACAATTGCAGCACAATTTGGGATGGCCTACAGTAAGACAGTGATTATGCTGTGTTAAAACAGCAAGACCTGAAAAAAAATGGAAACTGTGTCATGTAGTGAAAGAGCGAGTCAAGACGTCCACTAAGAAGTCAGGTTTTACTAAAGGAATGTTAAAATATTGCTACATTGCTACATTTGATGGGCCAAAGACCCCTATCCTGAGATATAAAGTTGTGTATCTACACCCTCATTTTGCTACACAGATCCTTATGCTGGAGGATAATCATATTGTCATTTCGGGGAAACAAAGCATATATAGAGGTCATCAATTATAGCTTGAGCACAAGTAATTATGTACCATATGTATATTAAGTGTTCTCACATTTAACTGAAAGTCTTGTCTCTTAATTGGAGTTTTATGGTAAGGAGGAATCTCCTTCAAAACAGTGACCAAAATCAGTCAGACTCTATTTGACAAACGCATTCTTTACAGTGCACTGTTCTCAGCCGCATTTCAAATTAAACAGCAATCTCTTACCCAGTACCCAAATGCAAAAGCTAATTATGCTGAAAACCACTCATAAGCATTTTCTGGTTGTGTTTGTTACGCTGCAGTGAATATGGGTCTCACTTTTAGGAGCTGCATTTAGATCCTTTGGTTCTCTGTTTGTTTGGGGGAGTGCTACTGTCTAGTCTATTTCTGTCCTTGCTACACTATTGTCCTCGGTTGACTGCCTTCACATCAAGTGCTGGATTTATCTGGCCACTCTGCCAGCTCAGGCAGATAGACCCTGCAGCTACCACCCAATATGCAATAGAGGAAGTGACTGTTAAGATAACTATAAACCACTATAACTGTCAAAGTCATTTATGATAACAGTTTTTTCTAGAAAGAAGAAACAGCCCTGCTTTGATTTTGTTGTTTTACATTTTTTTTGTTCTGTTGGGTGGATTGATATTTCCACAGAGGATTTTTAAGCATGTTGTGAGACGTTCCTGACCACAGTAGGGATGTCAGTGAGCTCATACAAGGCTGAACTTGGAAAACTTTCTGAAATCTCATTATAATTTGAACGTGGCATGGTATGATTGCACCAGAAGTGAGATTCAGTTACCTTCCACATCTCAGCTGCATTACCTAATTCTCCGGCTTCATCAGAGTCACTTCACTATTATGAAACCCCTTCAGTCATGAAAGTAGCCACTGCACCAGCTGACAATATGAGTCATGTGCAGACATAGAATTATTATTATTATTGCCTTGCTTACTATCCTGTCCTACTTTCATAACAAGTTCGATCACCGCACCATTGAAGGCCAGAGAGATGATCATGCGTTTTCAATGCGATCATACTAGTGGTGTGTTTTTCTGCTTTAGACAGGGCTCCGTCTATGCTACAAATCATTCTTTTTGTTTGATTATTTGTTTTATCACAATTTTATCACTGAAAATTCACAAGGTTTTGCAAGATCCATTAAATATTTGAACCATTAAAGTCTACTTAATCTGTTAGCAATCTGAAAATCGAATTTTCCACATTAAGAGCTGATTATGTGATTACACAGTTGGATATACAGCATAGTCACCCAAAAATGTATTTAGATGCACCTGTGATTCTATTTTTTGCTGTAATTGTCAAAAAGTGATAATGTTACTTTGTTTATTATTAGATCACAGCGAGCGGTTCTTACCTGCATTATCTTTAAATGTGTTTGTGATATTGGGTCCACCCCATTAACATATTCTCTGTGTAATATAAATATAAACCCAATATGACCTCAATAATAAAAAACAAACTATCATATCTACAAAAACTGAAATTGAAGGAACTTCATAAAGTTGTATTAATGTTGTATTGGATTGTGGTGTATTAGATTTAACAGTTGTGCCTAATAAAATAAGCAATGAATTTCTTAGACTGTTAGGATAGGTTACCATGGTTATTTTCCTTCTTTTTTTCTGTTTTATCAGTTTTAACTCTACAGCGCACTGCTCTGAGAAAGACTAGCAAAAGTTAGCTTGAGGCACAGAACTCATCAATATATTGCTGGTAAAGCATGTAGATATGTTTCCCTTTTTTAGTGCTGCTAAGAATGCCCTCTAGTGTTGACAAAAAAAAGTGATTTCATACTTACATTTTTGCCTGTTTTGCATAAATAATGTAAAGTATTTATTATTGTGTAAACCGTAAAAGACTTGAACGCTGGAACTGTCTAATTCTTCACCTCCTCCACCTCTCTCTCTGTCTCTCTCTCTCTCTCTCTGCAGATACATCCGCACGATGTACCTCGGCATTCAAAGCCACCGGCAGAAGGCGAACCAGCGGCGTTTTTACTGGGCTATGATGTACGAGTATGCCGATGTCAACATGTTGCGGCTGCTGGAGACTTTCTTAGAAAGCGCCCCTCAGCTGGTGCTGCAGCTCTGCATCATGATCCAGAGCAACAAGACTGAGTGGCTGCAGTGTAAGGGCTTCTCTAAGGCTGTGCATGAGGAACATGTGATTCTGATATTTTGCTGACAGTTCAAGACATTTTCTTTTTTTGTGTGTAATGCATCAAACACGTACCGAGGTCGTCACATGCCTCCATAATCTCCAAGCAACAGTCCATTTTTTGTGGAGTTCACATATCAGCTTATTTAGTGTTACCAGCAGTCTTCACCACTTGTATCAGGTTTCCAACACTCACCACTCTTGTTACTGAAACCTCTTTTGCAATTCTAGTTTTCTCTTGGAATACAGTTCCCCAAGGAAGGCAATTCAATCATAACAAGTGATACCCTTCTCCGCTGGGGTGTCTTTAGAAACGCCATCAATACATTTGCAGAGAGGCAGTATGTTTCTGCTCTGCAGATAATACTCTATCATTTTTCATGCAGCAGGTTACTGCTCCGACATATCTGCTGTCTGTACAATTATATGTCTTAAGGAAACTGAATTGGTGCACTAAACGGAGACTGTGTTGACTGGATGACGTGGGATCATCCTGGTAATAATATGCCTTTGAAAAAATGTGATGGATTGCTTTGGATGTAATAAAACATACTGTTTGCTAGGAACAGCAGCAAGTCCAGGATAAAACCATAAATCTTCAGGTTATGATTCATGCTTAAAGATGAAACTGGAAACTTCTCTCGGATGTTTTTAGAACCATCTGTCGGTAGGTGTCAGTATCTTTTTAATTCTTAGCTTTCCTCTGCTTTTGTTTCCTCTCTCCTTTCATTTTCTCTAGGTCTTTCTGCCGTGTCCTCCCTCCTGTCCCTGGCATGGGTGCTAGCCTCTTACCACAAGCTTCTGCGTGATTCACGTGACGACAAGAAGAGCATGAGTTACAGAGGTGCCCTGGTGCATCTGTTCTGGCGCCTTTTTACCATCTCTTCACGGGTGCTCTCCTTTGCCCTCTTTGCCTCTGTTTTCCACATCTACTTTGGCATTTTTGTGGTGCTCCATTGGTGTGCCATGGCTTTCTGGGTCATCCATGGCAGCACTGATTTCTGCATGTCCAAGTGGGAGGAGGTATTGTTCAACATGGTGGTGGCCGTGGTCTATGTCTTCTGTTGGTTCAATGTACGAGAGGGCCGGACACGGTACAGAATGGTGGCCTATTACACAGTAGTACTGTTAGAAAATGCCATCCTCAGCTCCCTTTGGTATGCGTATCGCGACCCAGCCACCACTGACGCCTATGCCTCTTTTGCCCTCTGCGGCGTCTTCCTGTGCTTTGCCTCAGGTGTGGCCTGTATGGTTCTCTACTACGGGGTCCTACACCCCATGGGCCCCCGACTGAGGGTGCTGGCCAGCTCCTGCTGTGCTGAGCTGTTGTGGGGCCTTCCGTTACCCCCTGAAGCTGAGCCAATGGCTCCCACACCAGGGCCCCGTGGCTCCCAGGCCACTCCAACACGGGGTCTGGCAGGGGAACATGTGGACTCAGACGAAACAGCCACAGACACCTGCCTTCCAGTTTTCCAGGTGAGGTCCACAGAGCCTGTGGATGCAGCTGGTAGGCCCATCCGACCTGAGGGTCCACTCATCAAGATAGACATGCCCAGAAAACGTTACCCAGCCTGGGATGCGCACTTTGTGGATCGGCGCCTGCGCAGGACCATAAATGTGCTTCAGTATGTCAGCCCTAATGCGGTGGGCATCAGGTACAGGGACGGTCCACTTCTTTATGAACTCCTGCAGTATGAATCCTCCCTCTGAAGGCTTCTCCCACAGCTCTGTCATCCCCTCATCCACAATATGATAAACATGCTCTTATTTTCTTTCACTTCTCCCCTTTCCTTCTCTCCAGATATGATCTCTTTCCATCCCGCATTTCGACTCTTTCCTTCTCTCATCTGTGGTCACTCAATTTCCTGCAGGAGATGTGTGTTTTGTCAAGACAGTCTAAACACACAGTCATGATTTATTTTTGGAAATAAACATACAGTACAGAGAGAAAATTATGAACCTAAAATATGTTATGTGATATAAACAAATCCCTCTGCACTGATAGAGGGGGATTATGTATGAGAGTGTAGATAACATATGAATGTTTCATTATGAAATGTGTTTAATGCATTATACTGTATTGGTGATTGAACCTGTGAATACTTGTGAAGGGCATACTGTATGTCCCCGGGACTTGCGCAAAGCCTGCTGGGAATGATGGAGGAGAGGGGGCAGGTCTTTGCATATGCCCACATTTACCACCATTCTTTATGTAACTCATTGAACTATATGATAATGTTTACGAAGTCCTCAGCCTAAAATTCCTTTAATGATTCTGTAAATTCTAACAATGCACACAATCACAAATTTTTCCAAAAGACACAGTTCTGAATATATCTCCCTTCGGCAAGCTTATATGGCACAAGAGCGTCCCAGCTATGCCACTTTTGTTACAAATTTCAAATCAAAACTACAGCCTGCGTGGAAGAAAAAAAAAAAGCACACTGACCTTCAATCAGTTTTACCCACACAATCCATTTTTATAGTACAGACTGCCCTCCAGTGGAGGCAAGCTCCAACAGCATGCCTTAACTTATAATTGTATTTTTTTCTCCATATGGTTGTGACAGCACTTGAGATAACAAAACACAATGAAGGGACTGTAGTAGAAATGAGCACAACGTTTTCTAAATTTGTGAGGAAGTAGAAAATCATATGAAAAACATTCCAAACACAAAAAAGATTAGAGGTGTTTAACAAAGACTGAAGGAGCAAAGTGCAGAGACAGCCTTCAAGGAATCCTCCACCATTCCCTTTTGAATCCTTTTTCAACCTCCCTATGTTGTTTTTATATTTTAAAAAAATGGTTTAGGTAATACACACTTATTGGCTGCAAAGCCCTGTAATAGGTTATTGGGGGGGAAAAGAGGTCTGAGAAGATATTTCTGTGCTATTATACTTCAGTGCATATTTGTGTCCACATTGATAGTTACTGACATAGCTTTATATTTTGCCACACACACTTTTTTAACATCGCCATGTTTAAAGGTATATTCTCCTCAACATCAGTGTGCCCTAAAAGAGATGATGCTCTTATATGGGTGTACAGGGCAACTGTGCTGACACCTGCTATATCGCAGTTGAAACAAAGCCAAATCGTATCTTACAGTACTGTCTTTCCAATTTATTCTGCCCTCCCCCCTTGAACCAGTTGAATGAGTCTGTGCGAAACGTGTGCCATCTAAAGGCCTGCTGTACAGCAATTATACACTTAAATACATCTCCTGCTGAATCTGCAGGAGCTCTCCAAAACCGATACCCAAGGGAAGACACTGAATTCACTCGAAGAAGTGAACGCAGTGATCCTTCGAAGTCAAAGGAGCTCGACTAACATTTCTAGAGAGGGCTACAATTCATGAGAAAAAAAAAAAGAATGCTTTTCATACTTCAATTGTATCTATTTACTCGATGACTCATCTGAATACGTATATAATGTGTGTTTTTTACATTGTAGTGTTTGGCATGACTTTAGTATGAGGCATTAGTACAAATGCACCCAACAAGGGATGCCCAAGAGCTCTACGCAACACAGAGATTCCTTTTCCCCCTGGCTCACTGGCTTTCTGCTTTGCTGTGGCCTCACGTGCCTGCTAACATCGTACTGTAAAAGGCAGACACCATGTGACTCAGGGCTAAAGGTGAAAGAGGGTTTTTGCCAGGGTTGGAAAAGAACACGAGGGCAGATCGTGGCAAAGGGCCTGATTGAAGTTACGTATGATTCCTTGAATGATCGTGTGAAAAGGTGAATGTTTGGCCCGGCGTGTGCTGAAGTGTTATCAAGTATGCTTGAACGGTTCTGGGTGCATGTGTGTGTCCTCAGCCCTTTCCCACGATTCTGTTCTCCTGCCGATTGTTCGGCTCCATCCTCGGTTGCTGCTTCGCCCTCTTCCCCGTCTCTGCGGTGCTGGGCCTTGGTGCGCTCCCGTGAAAACACTCTCACACTCTCTGGTAACTGAACAGCGTAGTTGAGGCTGAAACAAACTGAGATCCTGACATGAGAACATGCAATGAGGTACACTGCCATGACCAAGAGCTTCAACATCCAGGGTCTGCTACCCTTCAGCGTAAAAGCGATGTTCAGCCCTGAGTAATTGAGAGCTGTTGGGTCAGCTAGGCTGGAGCAAACATCCGACACACCATATGTATAGATATACATGTGTATGCAAATAACCAACTTGTTCACTGTTTACCACAGTAGCCAGAGTATAGTTCCTCTATGTTGTAGTGAATGAACAGCCATGTTAATAGTTCATTAATAAGTAAATAATGAATAATAAGTATTGTTAAACTAAAAAAAATCTAAAAAACAATTAAAAAAACACTTAAAACAGCCAATACAGGGGTTCCTCAGGACCAAAAAAACAAGACCACTGAACCAGCTGACTCAGGGGTGTCTCAATGCAGTTCTCATCTCCAGGCATGTCCTCAAGGGTCTCCATTTTTTTTCCTTAACATACTGCATCCTAGACGACTCCTCGGCTGGGACTGTACCACTAAATTATGGTTTGCACATTTTTATTTATTCATTTCCTTCGTGGGAATGATTATTCATTGTGATTAACGGGCGTAGGGGCAGTTTTTTGTGGTAGTTGGCTGCCTGGCATATAGTGCATCCTTTCTAAACACTGCTGACCTTTTCCAGAAGTGGACACATGTCCAAATCAGGTGCAAATACACTGTGACTCATTCATTTTTGTGTGCATGTGTGGTTGTGTGTGGAATGACAGTATTGTATAGATTCAAAAACAAGATTATGTACAACTGGGCTGCATTTCATTTAGTGGTGCTTGACACGTGACGCAGAATATTTACGCCTGCGTAACCGTGTCATTAAAATAAGCATAATAATGGCTAGGGATGCACTGATCGTTAATGCCGATACCAATGTTTTCCATGTTGTTGTTATTTATTATCACTTTTACGCCAGAGAGTCAAAGATATCTATACTTACAATTTATTTTCACTTAGTCATCACAGAACAGGTGAATATTGACCACTCCAACTGGTAAAGATAATTCTTTTTGCAGATATGCCGATATTAGTTGCTACTGATACCAGTGTTCATTACGTTGGTGCATCCCTAGTAATGACAGTTAAAGTAATTACAAAGAGTCTATATGTACAATTCTGGATTTTTATAGAACATGCAGTATATTTTAAATATTTCTACAGAGCAATCACCACTTTCTCGCAATCTGTAACTAGTAACAATGATTAGCTAGAAGCCAGATAATAAGCGGATTTTACGTTTTATGTATTTTTCTTGTGTTCTTTAAATTATACACGGGTTTCAAGAGCTAAGCTACACACAGGTTTAAGCGGGAGTAGGAAGTATACTATTTCGTGTAGCATTCAGGCTGCCACACTTTATACCATAAACAAGGTCACAGAGAAATCCCTCGCACAGGACAGTTTCTGTTAGGTTACCTTCCAAACACCACATCGTCCGAGAGCCACAAAACACAGCAAGAGGATTTGAACAGCAAAGCTTGCTCTTCTCAGTCCTTGTTGTGCCTTGTTACTTTGGGTGCTTCGAACCAGCCATGGCAGCCAGGTCCGCAAACAAATGCCAATGTCTTTCTTTACTTGTTTCATGTGCCAGCACACCCACCAAGATGATAACACCAAACAATATTCTTCCTGTCTGTGACCCCTTTCCCACCCTAAACCAGATCAAGCCAGGTTCTCAATTCTGTGAGCTAACACCTCCGTTGACAGTGCTATTTAGTCTTACAGTTTCATCTAAGATGTCATCTCGAGGACTGCGCTGTTTCCTCATTATGGTGTTACATCTGGACTTTACTGTGTGACAGAATCAAGTGATGGGTATTGTGTGAAACCCAGTAATTGGTTATGTCAAAGACATAGGAGAAAAAGTATGGCAATACTGAACATCTTCTGTACTTGAACCCAGGGTTCCTCATCTTTTCGAGTATGACGCCAACCCCAGCTGATTCGGTGAGTAACAATATAACAGTTAATAGTCCGTTTAAAAGCGTTAGTTCTGAAGTGTTTGATGGAGAGTCACGGTCGCAGATAACCAGCCAAGTTACCGAAAGATTTGGCCAATGATTGTTTTTGTACTTTCGTCTATGCCTTTACATCTTCTTCTGTCTTGCAGTTATGAATGATTTGTAGTGCTAAGGCGTAAACTTTCTGTGTCGTTTTCTGTGTCTTGTGTGAACAATACGTCCTCTAGCCAAAACAAAAATGCCTGCGTTTAGAATACAACATGGAAGAAACTGACGACAAAAAGCGCAAAAAATCAGTTGTTACGTCTTCTTACTGTGGAATGATCACGAAACAGGCCCAATCACTGCTTCTCTTTTGAATAACCTCATTTTCTGGATTTTCTACCACCTCCCAGCATGCCTTTATGACTCATCGTGAGGTGACCCTCAGCATTTAGCATGCAAGTGCTCTCGACTGCACAAGAAACCCTCTGATTTTTGCATTAATGTGTAGCAACAGGCCATTGTAGTGTTTGACCTGGTTCGAGTCTATACCTTTGTGTCATGACCATCCGTTTGACCACAGGGGCAGAATGTTCAGATGTTAAAAAACGGTGCATTTTTGTTTTTTTTTTTTTGTTTTTTTTTTAACTTTTATTCCTTCTTTACGTTTTTGTTCATAACCTGGTGCTGAATAAATACATTTAAAAAGGTGCTACCGCTGTGGACTAAGAGTCCACTCTTTGGCTTTAGCCTTCCAGTTGACTGAGAGATCCTGCATACCACAAACGTGCAGTCTCAAAATGCTCTACAGCCAGCACCTCAAATCCACACAGTTTACAGCAGAACTCAGCTCTCAGTGGTGCCATTTTGATTTCCCAGTCTGCACAAAAAAAACCAAAAAAACCCAATAGTTACTCTACTGCTCATATAAGATTTATTCTACTGGGTTCCGCATACGGTACGTTTTTGTTTTACTATAATTCAGTCTGCACTAGGATTTTTTCTTTTCGGACAGAATGAAAATGGCAGATGACAAAATGCATCTTTTTAGCAAATACACAGGAGCACAAATGTACTTCTGCTAATGGAATTTGGGTAAAATATATATATATATAGAACGTGATTGCTGTGTTGTAAATTCCTGTCATCTATATGTCCTTAATCTGTGTGTATCTAATTTTGTTGTTATTGTAGAATTGGCTGTAATATTTTGTTTGAAAATGGATTTGATATTCCAACGAAGCGACTATGGTTGTCATATTAATTGCTGCTGATTTTTTGGAATCGTTATCAAAGGTGTTGGGAAATATTGCTTTGTTTATATTCAATCAATTTATAGGTTGTGTTAGCTTGTTGGTGTATTTCACAAATCTATCAGGATACTCCGTAGGCTATATGGTATATCCGGGGTATTCCAAAAGTTGGCACAATGTTAGTACTCAAAAATTGCTACAAATGTAGCATGTTTATGAAAGTGGACCCGTACGACCCATGTTGTGATTGAGTACATATAAGGAATGATTTCTTTGTTGTTGTTAAATATAAAATGTAAGTAAATTGTTTCATGGAATCCCCATTCTTTAAAAAAAAAACAAAAGAAGCAAAACTGATGTCCAGTATTGTACCTACGCCCTATTTTTGGGAACAATATGAATATTATTAATAACATATGGTGCTAAAGTTTTTTTTGTATGTTTTGGTTTTTAGATGAAAAGAGAAATATTATGCTGAAAATGTAATGTTAAGCCTTACTGTAGATTCATATATCAGACTGTTCATCCCAGAAGAGAAAAATAAATATAGTATTTGAAAGTGCACTATATATCTGTAATGTCTTCACATGCATGTCTCACATTTTTGTCAGATGACTGTGACTGCAGTCGGACTTTTTTACCAGCTGGGGTAAGAAGGGAAAAGCTGTTTCTGAATGTGACCCATATAGGTTGGGATTAGTAAGTAAAAGTAAGCACAACTGTATGTTCGAGAAATGCTTCACAATAGAAATGTACATCCTTTAGTTGAGCTTGTTTAAACCCTGCACACACATGCACACACATACACATTGGCTCTCCAGAATACAAGACAAAATGCAATAGTTTTGCAGATCCACTGCAACTGAATTAAGTAAGTGTATTTTCATATTTGAACATAGACTGCTAAAGACAACTGGTAAAAAAAAATAGAGAGAGGGAGCGGAAGTGGAATTTGTAAGTTAGCTCACTTATAAATGAGTGAACAGTCTCTAATTTTTAAGGAGATACACAAAATATCAACTAACACTCCAGAAAAAAAAAAAAAACACATTACAAAAAAGTTAAAAATTGATTTGTATGTTATTGAGTTAAATAAGTATTTGATCCCCAAGCAATTCAATTCCATTTTATTTATATTGTGCAAAATCACATCAACCTTGAGTTTCCCTTAAGGAGCTAAGCAAAACATGGCTTACTTGGTGGGGAAACCCTTTTTGGGAAGGATGGCGGTAAGACATTTCTTGTATAGCTGGTCACTCAGGGGGAATTCTGGCCCACTCCTCTTCACAGAAACTCTCTAAATCCTCTAGGTTTCTAAATAAATTCAGTAATTTTTAAATGTTTCATTTTAAAAACCCCAAAATCGATCAATATGTAAATATTAAACTACTGGAGTCAAGACGTTTCCTACATGAATGACAGCCCATTCACAGACACTTGCGTAAGTTGCCTGTAGCATGAAGTCATAGCTCATGCACAGGTTTAACTCTGTGCACACAGAAATGTTTGATTTACAATTGTTTAACACTCTTAATACATACATAATTCTGCACAGTGAGGGTCAAAGAGAAGAAACAGCTGAAAATTTAATTAGAGAAACAAATCACTGATGACCAGTTCCTCATAGTGTGAAATAACATACAGCAAAGAATAGCCATCACCTGCTTTATTCACGTGTTTGGGAAAACAGAGCCTAAGTACCACCATTGAGCTGTCCCTCTGTTACAATCCTTTCTAATCCTGCTCCTCCTCATCACTCACAGCAAAAACTTTAGCATCTTTAACTTTGCAACCTACACCTCTGCCTCTGTAAACGATGCATCATAGCTGGTCTTAAGGCTGCGTGACAAATCACCCCTGACACTCACCTCCACCCCATGTCCGCACTCTCATTTTCGGATAACTAAAAGCTCTCAGAGTCATCAGCTGTTAGTCAATCTAATCTCTGATGACTTCACGTCAGTGGGCTATTGTTTAAAAATCCAGTGAGATTTGTTTTTGACAAAGAAGGCTCAAACTCGATTTTAAATAATTTAATAAATCCCGGGCAAAGAGGAGTACTATATGAAGCAGTAAACGTAAAGCATTAAAACAATGAAGAAACCTACCAGTTATATAAAACGCAAACACCCTCTAAGCTGAGCTGAGATCATGTTTCCATAATTCATTTTTCACTGCAGTTAATAGCAAATTACTCCGTTCATGAAGTTGGTTTCTCCCATCAGCCGGCAGCATTGACAGCTGTAAAGCACAACAGCTGCCCTGTTTTGGTTTGTGCAAAGCAAAGCAAGGCATGCTGGGCCTGGATTACAGTTAAACGCCCAAAATGGCGGCACGGTTGAAAAGTTTTGACTGTTTTGTTGGAGTTTGTCTTCTTCACAAACTATTTCTTTGACTGTTTAAACTGTACGGAATCGGCTTCATTTTTTCCACAATGGTGGAGCACCGGGATTTTTTCTAATGGTTGAAGAGTTACACAAGAATTAGCATGGCGTTTTGGTATCAGCTCAAAATCGGGCATCACTTTGCCAATGCTAGGCTTGGCTAAGCTAGGCTAGCAAGCTAACTGGTCTTAGATGAGTGCTTGGCTAAAACCTTCACGTCTCACCTGCGTCTATAAGCTGAAGTGAATATGAAGATGAAATTCTTCCCATAGAAATGGAGGATGATGTGAAAAAAGTAAAAAAGGTAAGTTGGACAATTTGCGCACTTTTATAGCAGGTTGACTACCTGCTACCTTATTACCTAAGCTAGCTGAGCTGGTAACTGGCTAAGATAAGTAGCAAACTATCAAGTAAAGTTTAGCTTACGTTAGCTGGCCAGCGGACCCGGGAATCAATCCCAATACGACTCGGACTGATAGACTGTGCTTCCAATCAGCCGGCGTCACTTATAAAAGAATAGAATGTGCAACGTACCGAAAGGATTATAGTAAGAAACAAGTAAAGTTTGGGAAGTTGTAAAGGATTTGTTCGCTTTATATTTTCGTGCGCTTAAATGTAGTGGATGTTCGCTATGGAAAATATGGTGTATTAACAATTAGGCGAATATATTATTGGATATTGGGCTTTAAACAGCGAGCTTGATGCTGGTATACCTCAGTGATATTGTTCACCAAAAAGCTAACGAAAGCACAACCGAGTTTCCCAAAGCAATAGCTCGTTGATATGGCAGGCATGGGTCTGCTGTCAAAGGCAGCTGTTATCAGTGTCAGTCATTCTAAAAGGAAGAAGCACCACTTGGTCGTGCCAACAAACCTGCCCTCACACAGTGATACACTGATACAGTACATGCTCCCGTTTGATATGGAGGCAGGTCGTTACAGTAAACACACGCAGCAGATAGTTGTTTGGGAGACACTCCTTTTATCCTGTTCATTAGAGCAGACACAGGGAGGGCTTTTGCTCCTGTTCTGTTGGCTGGAACAGGAAGAAACGGGATGGCAGGACATGAAAAAGAAGTATAATGAAAACTGAGATGTCTGACGCTTTGTTATGATTGTGTTAGTCATTCAGCCGTTTTTTCCACGAAAGGGACACTAATGCATCTTCCTATCTAATTCAGCTTCCTCTTGATGCAAGGGGAAATTTGGGAAGAAATCCAGTGTTGACCTAGATGGTTTGTTTTCTCAAGGACATAGTTTTCCAGCAATGATAACATACCAGAATGTGCACATAGCCCGATAAGACATAATTTCCACTGAACCTTACACCCAAAATATCTGATCACTAATGATTGTCCAGACTCCAGTAGGATGCTTTTTAACCACAATTTTGGATTATCATTATGTGGAAGTTCCTTTTACTTCTCATTGCAAATCTGCATTATGAGTGGACAGTGTTCAAACAGCTGATCACCTATTTACCATGTGGTGCAATGTTACTAGGGTTTAAAAATTTAAACATGAGTTGTGCAGTTCCTGTTTGTACCACTTGGTGCTGACTGTGGATTACATTTGGCTGAGATTTATTTTATGGAAAAGCTCAGTTGCCTAAATCGATAAAGTGTTGCTATTATTCTTCTGACTGATTCATTAATGGATCCTCCTTGTTAGTATATTTGTCAGATAGTGAGGCATTAAGGCAGGTATTCTGCAAGCAAAGTCTTGGTTAAAAATTACCGGTATGTCCCTTAGAGGAACATTATAGTGTGAATATGCATTGTTTTGAGTTTCTGTCATCCCTGATTGGATGAACTGCTGTTTCATCCCCTTAGAATTATACGTTTTTTTTATGGATTCTGACCAGTTTTGAGATATTATGTTTTCAGGTTTTTGCAGTCCACATCGCAAAAATTACATGTGGAATAAGTCTTACTCCCATATGATTATGACACACACCCTATATGTCTTTTAAATCTATAGTCTTGAACCCTGTCAAGTGTATAGCTTTTGAACAAGTGAAATGCAGATAAACCTTTTAATTCTACAAACTTATTTTTCTTTGGAAACATTAGGTTCGTTTTACAAAATGTGAAATCAGATTTTCAAGTAATTATAAATGGTTAACTTATAATTAAGTTAACCATTTAAAACCATAATTATAATTAGTTTTAAAATATACAATTAGTAATGTAACTGTCTCCACAAGTATGATTAAATCAAATGTAATGCATTCTGTGACAAGACGATGCTTAAAAGAGTGGCATCTTTTCAATAAATAAATGAATGATTGAATACAAATTGTAAAAAAAAAAATAAAAAAATGGCACATTTCAATACCCTCATGCTAGCCAACTGAGCACCAGACTCATTTCGTTTCCTTTCTGGTTTCTTTTTATTTTTATTTTTTTGCCTGTCCCGTTTGGCTCTTTTGCCATCAGAATTATTGTCTAAAGGCGAAGAAAGATGCTCAACGGATTTACTTTACCAAATTGACCATCCCAGCCTTGCCGTAATGGTCCATTTGATTCACCTTTTATTGTTTATTTTATTTTCACTTGCTGAATACGGGACAGACTTGACTGGAGGAAAGAAGGGGAGAAAGAAAGAGGGAAAGAGAAACAGCTTTTCCATAACGAATATGACAGTAAATACTAAATATTAAACATTATTGTGCAGCACATAAGCTCAACAGAACACAGTGTGCTTTGAGGTAGGAGCCAAAAAGGGTGTAGTTTGTGGGTGTGATCACCTGTGTGTACACCTGTGAGCATGGACGCGCTTGTTTTTTTTTTTTTTTAAAGGTTCCTTCATGTAATGATCTGCTAGAGGGTGTGGGGGGGCCACTGCCCCGTCCTCCAGGGCATGAAGCAGGTATGGAGGAGATCAAAACTCCAGACATCCAGAGGCCCCCAGAACACAAGAGACCAAGGAAGACTAACAGAGGGGCAGCCGCGCCACTGTCCCAGAAAGAGCTGAGGAGAGTCCCAGATGAGGGTTCACTCAGCAGCCACGGAGCAGAAGCCAGGGAGAGTTGCAGTGACGCGCCTGTGAGCTCCGCCGGCAGCCAGCTGTGCCTGAGTGACCGAGCCCCAGGCCGAGAGGCCGGGGGCACCCCACCTCCGAAGTGGCCCGAGCGAGCCCCAGGCTCCAGGCCCCGATAAGCGGCCGCCAAGGAGTGAGCCGGTGTGTACCTGGACGCCCATCCCCAGACACAAAGAACCACCAACGCACCGATGTCTGAGGGAGTCCGCCACTGGCAGGGGAAGTGGTGGTGGGTGGAGATAGGCCTCCAAACCTTGGAGGGCCTGAGATGTCCCCAGGGAGGTGGCGTCTGATACCAAACCTGACATATAGACACAGACATACAGGCACACACAGACACAAACATCCATTCCCACCCTCATGCTCTCATATGCACTTACTCCACACTCAACCAACGTGGAGACAGACATAAAGAGACGCTGTAAACACGATCACACTCCCCAAGCGTACTCTACGAACCGGGACTAGGTACCCTTGCCCCTGGAGGGGGGAACTGCACCCAGACCCAGGTGGTGTTACCCTTTTCCCTGCGGTGGGGAGAGGCAGACCGCCCCGACTCCGCAGCAGCAGGGAGGCTTCCTTTCTGGTTTCAACATGTCATCAAGTTCTTATTGGCTCATAGATGGCACCTTTTAATGCAAAGTTAAAGAATCCTTATGGAGAGACTTTTTTTTTTTCCAAAGGTGCAATTGAAAAGTTAAAAATGAAATACTTGCATTATTTTTAAGTTGTCAGGGAATAAGAATATTAGAATAAGTCAAGTTTGACAGAAGTGTCAGATTGGACCTTATGATTCTAAAGGGGACACGATGAAGATTACACCTTTTATGAATATTTCATGCAGAAATTCTAGTAAACCTCAAGGGTCCTCGAACTTTTTCCTACAACTGTATATGGTAATGTTCTTGAATACTTTACTGTGAATGATTATTTGTAGGATTTAATTGTTATTCTTAGGCCGCGTTTCTGAATAGGTCTCAGTGAATTGAGAATGCTGGCTTCTCTTACAGCTGGTCTAGGTTTTCTTGCATTGTTTTGAAGTAAATGTGAAAGTCTTATCTATACTCATTATTGTCACACCCCACAGAAACTATGCAGTTTCTTCATTTATATGTATTTTATGAATAAAAAACACACATCAGCTTGTGGCCATTTACTGGGGTCAACTATAGTCTCACATTTCACAAGTAAAGGCCATAAAATGTTAATGTACTTCAATAGTTGCATACTATTAAATAATGCAGTGGGTGATGGAGCTCGAGTTCTATAGTGACTGAAGGCTAAGAAATATCAGCACGTAAGAAACAACATACATTAACACACACACACACACACACGTATGTGTGTCTGAGTGAATGTATGGCTTTTAAATTTGCATTTAGTTTGTCTCTTATGTGCTGATATTTCTTAGCATAGATATAAAAAAAAGCCAGGTTTGTAACATGAGTTTTTGAGTGGCACAGTTGGGAGTGGGTGAGATGGCATCAAAATATTGTTATAATATTTCAAGAAAATTTGTGATGATATTTCTGATTATATAGAAAACAAGATGCTGAATAACATTGAATCAGTGACTGCAGCTCACCGGTAGCAGCATTTATTTATTGCTGCAAACAAAATCAAGGGGATTTCCATCCTTTTCAAGTGTCACCGATGACAGACTAACCCTTTCAAAGTGTGACTGTTATTACCACAAGTCACCAGCAGCAGCATTAAAGTGCAAGAATACGAACAGCATAAGTCAATGGTAAAGCATAAACGTAGCCTAGGTAGTGTGTTCCTTGGAGATTTTCAGTAAAAAGATAACATAACTGCTTAATGCTTAACTATAGAGATTGACAGACCACGCGACTTTCGCGCATTGCATGTTGGGTACGAGCATTTTCAGATCTAATAGAAATCAAATGAGTGTTTCGTAATTCATTCAATTCATTGTCTTTATTTATAACTGGCATTATTGTCTCATTCTATTATAGAATCTTACAGGAAAGACGCAAAATTGTATTCCATTATGCTTTATTAGCTGCTTCGGTAAAAAAACAAATCAACAATGCAAAAAACCCCCAAAAAACATTGCAAAACAACATACTGGAAAACAGTTATTCATCACTTGAGTGCTTCAGTACAACCCTTGGGCACATATATACAGGACGTTTCGTGGCTGTAATGATATCACGCTCTCTTAACCGATCAAATCTCGCTGTGGTAGTAGCTTTAAACTCAGTATGACCCCGGTTGATAGAGGGTGCCCAGTCTGGATCGCATTCTAACATTTTGTAGACTGGTTTTCCTACAAAACACAACAAACATTAGCCCGCAAAGCCACAGTGAACAAAGCAGCATAGCGCAACGAATTCAATTCAAATCAATATAAGACTTATTTGTAACCTACATCAACAATTATGTTATGATAAATTACGTAATAACTACAACAGAAGACTTACCTTTGTGGAAATGCTTGGAGCAGACTAACATATGAGCTGGAGTGTTCTGGAACATTATATTTGGTCTTCGAATGGCTGCAATCCAGGCCATCCGTCGGCTCTTTGTTACTTCGGAAACACTGCTTGAACAATTTCTCTTCCACGACGTAATCTGATAAAAACCGATCTCTTTACCCATTGGCTTCCTGTGGCTGTCATTCAACCGGCTATTGCAGTTAATAATACAACAGCTTCTTGCCATTTTTTTGTGTTTCTTTTTATTGCTGTGTGACTGTTTTCATGTGAAAGCCTGCGTGCACTAGTACCGCTTGACACTCGTTCCCAGAATTCTTTGCGGTTTTACCCCGGAATGACGTCACATTTTCAATCTCTATAATAATAACTAGCCTTGTAACTTAATCTGAGCCTGCACAATATTGTCAAATATGAAACTGAAAATTATATTTTACCTGGAATGTTGTTTCTTGGGTCAGCCTTCTTAATAGGGTTGGGCGATATGTAAAAATTTTCCAACAATCATCAGTCCATTAATGGACGTTGGGCGACATTCGCACATGCGCAGACTTTTTGATGGGTGGAGCAATGTAGCATGGACTGATTTGCATGTTTATAACACAACATGTTGTGGGCGAACTAATTTCCCCCCCAAAAAATTAAGGCTGTCAGTGTTAATGCAGCTCCATTAAAAAGCATTTGGGCACATTCTGAGGCTCGCAGATGAAAAAGCATGTTGCTAAAACAGTGCTATTATTATTATTATTTTCTGTTGACTGCTTCTGTTAGCTCCATCATTATTAGCAAACTTAGTCATGGGCAAATGAATAAATAAATCGCCCTTGTAAAAACGATCGCTGATGGGCTCAGTCTATCGTCAATAGTCGATATATTCGTCCAATTGCCCAACCCTACTTCTTAACCAGTTCTTTAAAGTCCTCCTTTACCAGCATGTAACTGACTCCGTAATAGATTTTTCCTTTAATTACTTATTTCTGCCAGAGACTATGGCAAAAATGCTTAACTTCAATTAGCAAAGACATACATACACTCACATACCTCCATACATACACACACACTCTCACACAGGGTGTGGCTGTCACAGGGACATATGACGAAAAAAACACAACTGTCACTGTCACTGAAATTCTCCAAAAGCAATAAACTAATATAATGAAATTAATGACATTATCTTCTCAGATCACGAGAAAAGATATAGAAATCTGTTTTAAAAAATTCTAGCTACAAATTTGGGAACTACAAATGACTAAAGTAGTCCTTCTGTTGTAGATGGTGTTTGCAAACTTCTAAATGTCTGCTCTTGATTTGCTTTTATTGTTGCAGAGAAAAGTTTTTACTATTTATAATTTGCCTGTTTAATTAAAAAAATGAACATCTGTCTTTAGATTGCCTGCACTTTTCACCTTCTGAAATCTGCACTGTTAACAGCGTTGCAGATGTCATAGCTGTGGTTAGCTGAGGAGAAAGAGACAAAGTTGTCTAATTCTGTGGTTTAGCAGCAGTATGTATAAATGTGCTTTCAGAGTCTTGCAGAGTCCTGTGACTGTGATAGAAACAAGCAATTGCATTGAAATGTTATTAGTTTTGAGGTAAAAGTGTACCTTTGAATCACATTTACTAAAATTGCATTCAGCATCTGCCAAACAGTTCTCAAAACTACATGACAAGTTTCCTGCAGAGAAGTGTCTAAATATTCAAAGCATCAATACACGTGTCATTGCAGGAAGCTGTGGTTGGTCTCCTTCCTGTTCTTGTGCTTGAGTATAAAGTCAGAGACACTTCCCTTCCTTTGTGGGGAACACACCCCTGACATCTATACCCCGTGTGCTATACTGAGTGTCTCTCGCCAGTTGGCAGCTGTCATTGCATGTGAGTGGAGGCATCAGGTGATCTTTAGTTTAGGCAGTGTCTGAGCATTTGTGGCCAGGCTGCGAGCTTGTTGCATAGGCGTATCCCCAAAGTGCGGGTTCATGGAGAACGAGGTATGATTTTATTATTATTATTTTTACACGCTTTATCTTTTTTATGCTTTTGAAACATTTTCCAAAGTCGGAGTTAGTTATGTTATGTTAAGTAACTGTTTTTGGGTTTCAAACATATACGAGATCAACACTGGTGTGTAATGTTGTACTACCTATATGCAGACAAAGGAATGAAGTGAAATAAACAGACTTAAAAACAAAGATGTTTGAGAGAGAATGCATGCTCCAGTTAGGGAAACCTGAAAAAGGTCATCAAAATCACAAAACGTATTGTTTACATGTGCTTTTGTTAGTATTGTAGCATAACGTATTGCACAACATTGAGGTTTGTAATTCTGTGGTGTCTTATTTTGGAACTAGCAGAACAGTGAGGGGAAATGGGCTCAGCAGAAATTATAGGCCAGGCGAGAAGAACTGTCAACAAAATTTAACGTAGCTTCCCTTTTTCATACTGAACTCGTAATTCCACTTGCAAGTGTTAGATTGTCACACATGTATTTTTTTCTTATATGGTCTTATAGGGAATTACTACTTGTATTTACTCAAACTTAAAAGGTGAGTTCAAGTTACTGTTACACAGACTGCTGTCCTCTTACTTCACTCACCTTTCTTTCTTTATTCAATAGCCTGGTATCTCTCCGTTCAAGCGAGTCTTCCTGAAAGGAGAGAAGGGGAGGGACAAGAAAGCCCAGGAGAAGGCCACAGAGCGCAGGGCCCTACACACCTTCTCACTCTCTCAGCCTGACCACCGCATCGACCCAGACATCCTGCTCAATGACTACATTGAGAAGGAAGTCAAAGTGAGTGTGATAAGGATGTTTTCTTTGAAGCTCTAGTCGTTTTGTTCACTTATATCAGGTTTGGTCTTTTTGGGGGGGTTTTTTTTGGTTTTTTCTTGGGGGGTTTTTTGCTTTTAAATAATGATTATTATTTTTTTTAATTTAGATTTTGGTGCAACTTTCTCTAATATGAAGTGTTTTTTTCCCTCTATCATTTTCAGTACTTGGGGCAGCTGACATCAGTTCCAGGATACTTGAACCCATCAAGTAGGACAGAGGTCCTGCAGCTAATTGACAATGCGAGAGTAAGTACCTGAGTAAGAGGATTTATCGGAATCTTTAAATGCGATTACTCCCCCCGTCTCCTGATTTTTCTTTCAAAACTGTTGAAGAGTTATTCCTACATAACTCGCATATACTCAGTGGACAATATATTAAGTACACCTTGCAAGAATTGGATTGGACTCCTTTTTGCCTTTTGAACTACTTTAATTGTTCAAGGCATAGATTCATCAAGGTGCTGAAAACATTCCTCAGAGATTTTGATCCATTTTGACATGACAGCACACAGTTGGTGCATAATGCAAATCTTCTGTGCTCTATTGGACTGAGATCTGGTGATTTTTGGAGGCCATTTAAGTAGAATATGTTACAATATGTTGTGTGTGAATTCTAGCCTCAGTTTCCCGTTCTTAGCTGATATGAGTGGTATCCAATGTGGTCCTCTGCTGTTGTAGCCCAACTTCTTCAAGGTTTGTTGTGCATTCAAAGATGCTCTTCTGCGTACCGTGGTTTTAACACGTGCTTATTTGAGTTACTGTTCCCTTCCAAGAACTCAAAGCAGGCAGAACATTTTCCACTTGACATCAACAAAGCATTTGTCATACAGAGAAGTGCCAGATTTTAGACCATTCTCTGTAAATCCTAAAGATGGTTGTGTGGAAAAATCCCAGTAAGTCAACAGTTTCTGGAAAACTCGGGTTACATTTAGTCACTTATATCGCCTTTCTTCCCCATTCTAATGCTCTGTTTGAACTTCAGCAGGCTTGTCTGCATATCTAACATGAGATGTTTGTGCTAACTGGGTGGTGAATAGTTGTATATCACAAAGTGACAAATGAAAGCATATTTCTTAAATATTTCTCTCCCGGTATTTCAGAAGTCACATCAGTTGGTAGGCCAGCTGACATCAGAGCAGGATGCAGTCGTGAGCTTGTCAGCATACAACATCAAGCTGGTACGGCGAGATGGAGAAGACATCATTTTAAGAGTGCCCATCCATGATATTGCTGCTGTCTCCTACATCAGGGATGACTCATTACACCTTGTAGTGATAAAAACAGGTAAAAACAAAGCTTTTCAGGTTTGACTTTTGCTAAAAGTATTATGGCTATTAAGGATCAGAATCCATGCATAAAAACTGAATAAGTAAAGTTTTGACTATATGTTCATTTTAAATGTGGGTTGTTTTTTTTGTTTGTTTGTTTTCAGCCCAGGAGTCAGGGGGCTCGCCCTGTCCCAGTTCATGTCCTGATCTCAATAAGTCTCAAACTCGGAGCTCCTTGTCAGAAAGTGGAACTGTGCTTGTTGAAGTCTGCTGTCTGCTTGTGCTGGCAGTTGATAATAAGGTAACATTTTGCATGTGAGGCAAACTGCAGACTCCTTTTGAAATGCTAGACAGGGTTTAAAGATCTAAATTGAAGTGTTGGCTTCGAGCCACCTGCAGCACTGTTGAACCTGAATGGGAACCAGCAAAAACCCTGTTTTTTTTTTTGTTTTGTTTTTTTTGTTTTGTTTTTTTAATCCTGGTAATTTAAAAAGATGAAACAAGTGTATGTTAATCTACAAACTGTAATTTTTTTTTATGATGCATTCATCAATCTCTAAGAGATCATTTTAGTTTTGATGTGTTTTGCATGATAAAAACTGTTTACTAACTGTATTATTCTTTCGTTTTCTTTTTTTTAGGCAGCAGCTGAGGAGTTGTGTCTTTTGCTTAGCCAAGTTTTCCAGATTGTTTACACAGAATCAACCATCGACTTCTTAGACAGAGCCATTTTTGATGGCGCAACTACACCAACCAGACACCTTTCTCAGTACAGTGGTAAAGCAGAAAATTGTTTTCCATATGGACAAAAGTGATGGGAAAATTAACAGACTTTTAAATATTTGGTTTACTTGATAAGAAGCTTAAAAATGTTTTTTATAACATGTAGGTTGGTGCTGTTTTGTAGCTTTTTAAGCTAATGAAATTTAAGATTTTCCATCAATTGTTAGTCTGTTAATATTTCCTTTTGTTAACCTTAAAGATGACTCTTCGAGCAAAGTAGATGTTAAAGACTCTTTTGAAGAGGAACCCAGCCCACTGTGAGTACACAGCTCAGTCCAGCTACAGTGCAGTTCCATTTTTCTTTTCAAAGTTTTGTCACATCTGTGAAAGTTTTGCTCATCACTTAAGTGTGTTGCGGTCTCTCAGTCAGTTCCTGGTTACAGAAGGAAGCTCTCCATCTGCTTCCACTCCTGCATCTCCTCAGACCAAAACTGCAAGCGAAGGCGAGCTGAGCACCACAGCTGCAGAGCTGCTGCAGGACTACATGACCACAGTATGGCTTTCACTTCACTCTTTTCTTTGTCCAATTCTGTTTGTGAGAATAAGAATATTGAAAGCTATGTTGATACGAAACTGTAATCATTCTTGTTTTTATTTTTTAATTTCCCCCCTCCCTTTCTAGCTGCGGACAAAGCTCTCATCACAGGAGATCCAGCAGTTTGCTACTTTGCTCCATGAATACCGTAACGGTGCCTCCATTCATGAGTTCTGCATTAATTTGCGACAACTTTATGGGGACAGCAGGAAATTTCTTCTGCTCGGTAAGCCCACACTACAACTGAAGATTCAATTATTTTAAACTTCATATCATCAAGTGTAAAGTGTTAGCAGTTAGCTTTTGTACTTTTGCTGAAGTCTTAGTTTGCTATGTGTTATTCTTTTTAGGTGTCTGTGCGATTAATATAGTAGTCACAGTTTATGTAACAGTAGTTACATCCACTGATCTAATTACAGCAATATTTTAAATGGTACATCTTGGAGAAGAGCACAGAAAATATCCTAAAAAGTAAAATACCAACTTCAAGCAACAACATTTTTATGGTACTCTAATATTGATGGTATGAACGTACATATATACTTGTAAAAAGAAAAAAGTAGTTTGTGGTTTTAAGTATCCCCGTTCCTGATTTCTCATCTTTTTTTTTTTCTTTTTTTTTTCATATTTGTCACACTTTGATGTTTCAGATCATCAAACATTTTTAATAGACAAAAATAGCTCTGGTGTAAAAATAACGTCATACCAACAGTCAAACATGGTTGTGTGATGGCCTGGGGCTGCTTTGCTGCTTCAAGACCTCAATGACTTGCAGTAATCGATGGAACCCTCTCTACTAGAAAATCCTGAAGGAGATCACGTGGGTTTTGCAGCAGGACATACCAGAAAAGCTACCTCTGAATGGCTAACCCATGGCTAATTGTCTTAATTAAAACAATTCTGCAAAGGATCAAGATTCTGAAGTGATGTGAAAGACTTGCCAGTTATCATAAAAGCTTGATTGCAGTTCTTGTTGCCAGAGGTTGCACAACCAGTTATTAGGTTTAAGGGGAAAGTGTGACATGAAAAAAAAGAAATGAGATCTTTAATGGAAGGACTGCCTCCTGTGGGCATGTATCAAACAGTCACCTGTGTTCACATAGACTGCAAGTATCAGGATTTTCTTTTTTTTCTTTCCACTCCTGGAGGACAGCCTGCAGCTTTGTTGGCTAAGGACAGGGAGCTGCTACATGAATTGAACAAGCACTTATTAGAGTGCTCATCTTAGTACCTGTTTCTGGTGAGATTTTCACCAAGATCAGTCAGATCACAGATGGTGCGCTTATGTAAGGCTACAGCAACACCTCAGACATACACGCCAATAGACTGGTCTCAGGGCATGGTGGGACTGAAGGGGTGGGTGGGTGGGTGGGTGTGTGTGTGTGTGTGTGTGTGTGTGTGTGTGTGTGTGTCCGTCCTAAGACGGGTGTAACAGATCTTGTGTATTCAATTCAATTTTCAATACAGTTTTATTTAGACAGCATCAAATCACAACAACAGTCACCTCAAGGGGCTTTATATTGTAAGGTAGACCCTACAATAATACAACAGAGTAAAGCCAACAATCATACAACCCCCTATGAGCAAGCACTTTGGCGATAGTGGGATGGAAAAACTCCCTTTTAACAGGAAGAAACCTCCAACAGAACCAGGCTCAGGGAGGGGCGGCCATTAGTCGCAACTGGTTGGGGTGAGAGAAGGAAGACAGGATAAAAAAAACATGCTGTAGAAGAGAACCAGATATTAATAACAAGTAATGATTCAATGCAGAGAGGTCTATTAATACATAGTGAGTGAGAACAGGGACTGAAGAAGAAATACTCCTCCCCTGCATCATGGGAATCCCCCAGTAGCCTACGCCTATTGCAGCATAACTAAGGGAGGCTTCAGGGTCACCTGATCCAGCCCCAACTATATGCTTTAGCAAAAGGGAAAGTTTTAAGCCTGAGCTTAAAAGTAAAGACTGTGTCTGTCTGCCGAATCCAAATTTCAAGCTGGTTCCACAGAAGAGGGGCCTGAAAACTGAAGGCTCTGCCTCTCATTCTACTTTTAAATACTCTAGGAACCACAAGTAAGCACACAGTCCAAGAGCTCTGATGGGGCAATACCAGTGGCTGTACTATGAGGTCATTAAGATGGAGCCTAATTATTCAAGTTCAAGGATTTTTGAATTCAATTCTGGATTTAACAGAGCAAATGAAGAGAAGCCAATATAAAGAAATATGGTCTCTCTTTCTAGTCCCTGTCAGTGTTTTAAAGTAACTTAAATGCTTCACGTAATAAAATGTGCAGTAATTCAGAGCTTTTTCTTCCTCTTGCAGGCCTGCGGCCCTTCATACCAGAGAAGGACAGCCAACACTTTGAGAACTTCCTTGAGACCATCGGTGTGAAGGACGGCCGAGGCATCATCACTGACAGCTTTGGTCGTTACAAGCGCACAGCAAGCTCTGCCTCAGATTCCACCACCAATGGCAACGGAGCAGCAGGAGGAAGTGGTGACAGTGTTGCCTCGGACGAAGGCCACGAGCCCTCTGAGGGGGATGAATGGGACCGTATGATCACCGATATCAGCAATGACATTGAAGCTCTCGGCTGTAGTATGGACCAGGATCCAGTGACACCTTGACATGGGGAACAGAGGGGGGTAGTTTGGGGAGCTGTGGACATGAACTGATGGCCAGCAGGCATGATGTGAGTGGATGAGATGAAGGTGGTTGTTCAGCACTGACCTAAGATTTGATTTATTGTATTTTCCTCTAATTGTCAAGAGGACGTTCCATAGTCCCTACACACTCAAGGAAAGCCTTAAGTTGTTACTATTAAGTCAACAAATGCACTTATGCAGACCCTGTAGATGAAACGCAGTGGGTTGGATTGTTGGTTTTATAGACTGATTTATTTTAAAATTTTTACTTTGTGCTCATTTATTGGCAGTATCTGCCACTGCTATGAGCAATGTAGCGAATATCTTCAGTCTTTGAAATCTGTAATTTTGAAAATTGTGGATAATCCATCAGAGGACTGTGTACACATTTTAGAAGGTGAAGCATGGGGCTGTTTTGTGTTTGCTATAGATCAGTCAGCTTCATCCACAAAGAGAACTTTGGTTTTCTTCATTCACATTGTGTGTTACGGTGTGTGTAACATTTTGCGCCATTTTTTTCCAGTAAGGTTTGTGTACTGCTTTGTTTTACACTATCATTTGTTATCATTGTTTACTTATTTACATATTTTTGCCTTACTCAAACTGACCGATGAAATGCTGTAAAAACAAATTCTCATTCATTTAGTGAGTGAGGACTGTATTTGACAAAGCCAGTTAGTTGATGGCTGATGTAAATTTATAACGTTTAAAGTCGTTCTTCACATGCAGGTCATCTTGTTATGTTGTGCCTTCACACTGCAGTACTGCTGCCTGCTGTCTGTCACTCACAGACAGATAATTATGAACTGTAACTACAGTTGTTCAGCAAAACATGGTTATTAAATAACAGCTATTTTACACTGATTGTATCTTATTGCAAAATTTACACGCATCTTGATGTTGCATAAAAACAATATAGTATTATCCCTTACCACCTGTCTGCTGCGTTATCAATGTTCACTAGCTCTTCATTTGACCTCTATACATAAGAACTGACACAAGGGGAAGTTTTGTAGTCCAAATATGATCATTTGCTTGGATGCACCTAAGCTGCAGTGGAATTTCATTCAGAGCTTCATCAAAGCAGCCAGGCTGGATGCTGCTGAATGCCCACAAAGTCAGGGATTAGTTTTGTGAGTCTTGGGGACGGGAAATTTTGAGGACAGCACGAGTTGAGCACATTCCGTTCCGTAAAAGCCCATCAGCAGACTTTAACTCGGCTTTTCTCACCCCTCAGTCCTTGAACCTGACCATTTTCACAGGAATATCTTTGTTCTTCAAGCTACTCAACACTGAGCCACAAATCCTTCAAGTGTAAAAAGGGATGCCCAACTCAAGGGATGAACCAGTATTGTCTCCACTTAACAAGTAACTTGCCAAAGAACCAACTATCTTTTAAATTGTTTCTTTAGACACTTTGCTACGAGCAGCCTGCCACAAAAACACAATTTGTTCACATTTCTTTAGTTGAATCAGTCATGGATTGGCCTCCCCAGAGCCTGGAACTCAACTTTATTGAAGCAGTGTTGGATCATCTTGACAGAGAATGTAACAAGAGATGGCCAACATCCAAAGAAGAGTTTTGAATGTCTCTGAATGTCTTTCCTTACTCACTTTATTTCCTTGCACGTTTCAATAAATTGCTGCACCTATTTCACATTTTCCCGTTAAAATGGCTAAAGATTTCTGCACCGTACTATGTTAATTTCTGGAGTCATTCTGTGTCATTTATGGTATTGGAGTAGAGGTACCCATAGTAAAACTACACTTTGGTTCAGATAACATCTTTGGCTTTAGACACTGTTTTCTTTGAACAAAAGAGGGATATAACAAGTACACATTCAGTCTTGTGTCCTAACAAGTGTTCGCTGTATATCTGTGCTATGATGTCATGCAGAAAGGGAGTACATGCTGTTTTTTTACATCCCCTTTTGATGTAATTGAACTGTTTCCCGGCAGTACTTGGAGGAATACTAATTGGCCGCCTATAAATTCTCATCTTAATCCAATTTGGACTGAGCAGCACCTCACTGAAGCAAGTAATTATTAAATAGATCAGTTGGACTAATTAAGTCATTAAGAGATCCCATGCTGTTTTATAAAGAGTTTACCAATTAACTGCACACAATGACAGAAGCTCCTGCAGTTCCTCATCAACACTGCATGAGTCACATATAGAAGATGAGATGTGTGCAGCTGCTTGTTTGTAGACAAGTCTCCTTCACTTTTCAGTTTGGGGCTGCTTGATCATTGAATATTTTTCTTTTCTTTTTAAAAATATTAATATATTAACGATTGATTAGCTCACTGAGTACTGATCCGAAACTTCGTGAATGCTTAAATCTAATCCAAAGAATAAAAAAAACTTCCAAAATTGATATTTCACAAAGGAAACTGCTGAATGTTTAAGCTCCGGGTTATGTTTTACTCATACCTTAGTTCAAAATCCATTTTCCAAACACCAGCACAGTCAGAATCAGTTTAGCACTCCATGGATTTATTAGTGTGGTCAAACTTAAAACCTTTTGAATTCATCATGTGCCTTCTTACGCATCAAATCCACCTGCTTTAGATCTTATTTTGGAACCAGTTGATACTAAAAATGTCACTACTTGCTAGATATTTCCAGTAAATCTGTTAAAGAAAATTTTTTACAAAGAGTCAAAGTGACCGAGTAGGACTTGTTGTCATCACATTGTGTAAGTCAGCATCCAAGGACAGTCAATTTGATGGGTAACCCATCAATTTCCAAGACTATATGTCCTGTTAAAACTACATTCTTCTCCAAACTGTGGTGGTTTGAAACCATCTCACTCTAGCAGTAAATCTTTGAGATGAGATGTGCTCAGACACTCCTACACAAAGGCTCAGCATGAGATGCAGTCTGGGATCTGCGCCAGTCTCACCCTGTGGTTCACCTTGGTGAGATCTCTGTTAGCTGTTTGTGTTCGAGCGCGCAGTGCCGCTCTGTGGTGTTACATCTGTTACATCCATTTTTGCTAGATTAACTCCTCTTCAGTATGCAGTATACATAAAATCGAAGTGGAAGACAGTATCACAACTTTCTTGAAACAGAACGGAGATCAAACATCTCTCACTCTCTCTCTCCCAAAACAGCAGATTATTTAACCCTCAGTGTGGCCTACTTTTTATTGCATACCACACTGGGCCTTTATTCTTGAGATTTTATGCTTCTCAAACTGACAGTGAATGACTGTATGCATGTCATTTTCAATTCAGTTCAATTCAATTTCAATTCATTTTTTAAAGATAGCACCAAATCACAACAACAGTTGCCTCAAGGTGCTTTTTGTCATGTAAATGAGATGGTTTAGGTATGAAATTATTAAAATAACCAACTCTAGGGACAGCTGTTGAACGGAGCGGGAATCCATCCATTTCCTTCCACATGTCCAGTCGAGGGTCATGGTTGGGATATAACCTATCCCAGTTGTTGAGGGCAAGAGGCAAGGTTGCACACTGATGCCCCATTTAACGTCACCTTTTTTAAATTGCTTTATTTTTAACATGCATGTCTTTGGACTATGGGTGGAAGCTGGAGTACTTGGGAGAACACGCAAACTCCAGAGTAAAAAGCTTCCACCAGCTGGTGGATTCAAACCCAAGACCTTCCTGCACTGATGCGTGCTGCTAGACTCCAACACTGGAATCTAAACCGTTTTTTAAAAATATCTGGCTCCAACTGCATTGATTTGTTTCCAGTATTTTACTTTAAAAACATAAAAAATCATGGTAACTACACCTTGATGGCCTGGAACGTTTTAGAAAATGCATGTAATGGCCCCACTGGCAGCCTTTCATGTAGAACGAGTTGTGGCTTTCATCTGCAATAATCCCAAATAAAGCTGGAGCTCATGCATGAAAATCCAGTCTCAGCATAATCATTCACGACTCAGGCCGCTTCAACCGCTTCATAAGGAGAGAGACACGGGGACCAGGAAACGGCGTAAATCAACTCTAGCATGCAAAGCTGACCGTTGTCTTCACATGCACTGTTAGGTGGCAGTTTCACTCGCTTGAAAGAAACAGAAATACATTTTCTGACAGTGATAGATGAGAAAGCGGATGCTATTCTCAAAGCAACCTGTTAGCACAAGCAGACGAATCAGCAGCCTGCCCCTTTTGGAAAGAAATTTTTACACCTCGTGAATGAACTAAATCAATCCAACATGTTAGATGAAGTAATGAGGTGAGAAGGCCTAATTTTCTCCACTTTCTCCCAACTGTTTTTTTAAGTATTTATTTTTTAATTAAGGCTTGATATGAGTAGGGTTGTATCAGAACAAAGAGTTCTGATATTGTCTTGAGTCAAGAACCAAACCCCTCCAACACACTTACCACTGGTGTTTAAATAAGAGCATTAGTGATGTAAACACCATCCTACCTCCATCTGGTTCACTGTGTTTGGGAGACAGGCTTTATAGGGAAAATATAAGATGCTACTGGTAATGATTTTCCTTTAAAGGCAGCAAATTAGACAGTGAGAAAGTAATTTAGTGCATTTAGTGCATCCATCTCTTGATGGACTACTTCTTTCCTTTACATCTTTTGAGAACACTGTTAAATGGGGCAAAGGCTAAGTATTAAGATAATCTAAGCTATAGTAGACACTGTGGTCTTTTTTATTATTTCAGAGGGTGTTACAGGAGGTAATCTGTTCTGCTAATACCACTGCTGAAAACAAATAAAATCCAAGGCATGTGGGAAAGCTTTAAATCTCTGATATTGCATTTGTTATATATCAAAACCATGAGACAAGCTCTTTTTCATTGTGCATTCATTTCCCTTGGACTAAACATGACTAAACAAATTCCATGCACTTATACAGTAATATGTAAAAGTCTTTGACCAACCCACATCTGTAACCTGGCTAGATGGATAGATGGAAATACAGTATAGTAGGAAAGAGCAGAGTTTGTACAATTCTAATGAGCATGAAAATCAATATTTGGTGTGACTCTTAGTCTTCAACACAGACTGAACTCTCTTATGCAAACATTTCTTTTAAGGAGTCTTCAGGAATAGTTCTCCAGGCATCTTGAATGACATTCAAAACTCCTCTTTGGTTGTTGGCTGCTATTTGTTCCATTCTTTCTAAAAATGATCCCACACTGCTTCAATAATGTTGGACTCCGGGTTCTGGGGAGGCCAATCCATGAAGGAGAGTAATCCATTGTGTGTTTTTCTATCCAGGTATGCTTTTACTGTATCTGCAGTGTTTTTTGGGATCATCATGCTCACAAATGAAGCTGCTGCCAATCAAACGCTTTCCAGAGGGTAATGCATAGTAGATCAAAATCTGGTGGTGCATTCAGAATTCCAGCAGTTTTAACAAGACCTCCAGCATCACTACCTGAAATGCAGCCCAAGACCTGCCTGTAGACACTCACTGTTGTACCTCTATCCTGACCTCCTCCATACATATTGATAACAACTGCTCAAACCAACTGAACCGAAAATTTTAATTTTGGATTAATCATTCCAGAAGACCTGTTTGGCACACAACGGCCTTTTCTTCATGTTTCCCTTCCTTAAGAGTAGCTTCTTGACAGCCACCCTTCCACTGAGACTATTTCTGATGGACAGTAGATGCAAAGGCCTAAGGGCCAGATTCATCTCTTAGGTTTTGCGTCAGATCTTTGCTAGATTTGTTTTCCTATTTCTTAAGGACATGACTTTCAGAGACTGTTCATCAGCTGCTGATAATTTTTAGACCTAAGACTTCTTTTGTCCTTCACTTGTCCAGTGTCCTAATTTTTTAAGAACACACTCCACACAATGCAGAGACACGCCAAGTTTTAGCTCTTTGGGAATCACCTTGTGGGCAAGGTACAAGGAGTTGGACAAAAAACACGTGAAAAAATCCATTGTCTAAAGAAAAACATCTGCACAGTACTGTACTATAGATGCAAACCCGAAGTCAGTGTCTTGTAAAGAAAAGGTTGCCTTCAATTATAGTCAATTATAACTGTGATTCCAGCATAAAAAAGGGGTCATAGCAAGACGCACATAATCATGTCAATGGGCGCTCACAGTGATCTACATGAGTTATAATTTAGTGTTCATCCGCGAAAACAAAGCATGTTTTTGTTTCAGACTGACAAGGGCAACTCACATGATTACTATTAGAGCAAAAGGCAAAGCTCCAGAGACTAAGCTCAGAAAGGAGTGTAATTTGACAATCATTACACCGAATAAACCATTATATCCATGATATTCTACAAACACAAATGAGCATACAGCGCTCAGTCTCTATAATATTAAGGCATCACTTTGAAAACAACAACAACAAAACTTACAAGGTAGAAACAAATCTACTAACTGTGATTGTCACTGAAAATGTCCTAAAGAGGTCTGAATGTGGTGAAAATATATATATAAACATTTAATCTGTGCGTGATAAAGTATGGCAGAAAGTAGATGGTAATACTTAAGGTAATCAGTACTAATATGGTTTAAAAAACAACAGAAGCATGCCTAACACTGCTTTTGCACTGATTCAAAAACTGCATGTACTCTGTTTCAAGTCGTGGAAGGCTAAAAGTATGAAATCTGCTCCAGGGCTGAGTTTAGTGGCAAAAACACCACACTTACTAAAACTCTTCCTAATCTCTTAAATCTCTCTCTTTGATTTCAGTGAGCATAAAAATGGGTGTGATGTGGTTTTATCTCTGAAAACAGAAAAGATCTGATCATTATCTAATCACTGCGGCTGGCCGGCTGCACTCAAGAGAAGTAAGTATATAAAGGGTCTTTTGTATTCAGGATTTTTTTCTTCTTCCGTCGTTACCACTAGCAGAGCGAGAATCGGCGAGAGTTAATGTTCATCTTGGTGACTCCGATCAGTCTCAGCGGGGCAGAGAGGCCGAGGCCCGGGGTGACCGGGCATTCACACAACAGGTCCGACAGCTCATCCCGTTCCTCGAGGCCAAAGGTGGCGTCGTTGAGCATTCGGCGATGCAGATGGCACGTCTGTTCAATCTTCAGCTTGTTGATGTCACTCCGAAGCCGCATGAGCTGCCTCGCCAGCTGCTGGTCCTGCAAGCGCATATCTGTCTGCAAAAGAGAAGACAAAGGTGTCGGGATGGAAGATGAATTTGTTCATTTTATACGAAGCCGAATGGACGCGTCAAAGTGTCATTTTCTAAAAGATTGAAAGCTAAAACTAATCTATTCTAAGCTTAATTATTCTTTTCATTTATGGAGGACTCAATCACACCAACATACTGTGTATAGTCCACCTGTGGAGCTTGACCAGAGGTGCTTCTGTGAGGTCCTTTTTTGTCAAAAGAAGACTCACGGTGGGATACCGTGGTGCTCTTCTTTGTTTGTGTCCAAACATCTACACAAAGATGACAATCATCTTTATTGTTTGTAGCCACGTACTGTGAGTCTGCCTTTTATCAGTGCTTCTTTGTGCGCACAGTCCAAGCATATGAGCTATGGCTGAATGTGCAGAGTAATTGAGCAGAGTAAAAATGATTACAGTTGCAGAAATTGCTCGCAACAAATGCCAGATTCTGCTGCCTGGGGTCACAATCAGTCTCACTCACCAATAAGAATGAATGGGATTCTTCTGCCTGGTGATTAAACATCGCGTGCACTGTTAAACTCTAATTAGCTAAGAAGCGTGAACTTTTCTACTTGAACTTTGAGTGTGGAACAATGCCTCCTAAATTACACAACCAAAAGAAAAATATAAGGAAAAATAAATCAATTGCAGTCATAATCATACAATTGAATTAATCCAAGTATAGTATAAGACTCTATCCTAACTGTACTGTACTAATTACAGGACAACAGAAAGCAGTAGGTACAAGGGAACAAGAACTATTCCCCCTTTATATGTAATCACGAGGACAAAGGGGAAGCATGCTGTATTTTCTGTTTTGTATAGGAATGAAAGTTCTGCACATCTTGGGACTGCTATGCTGATCAAACATGGTCACAAAGGGAGAATAATTACTACAATTCACACTACACTAATTTGTGGAACAAAATATTACTAGAACAAAAATGGCCTGTAAATGGTCTGTATTTGTATAGCGCTTTACTAGTCCCTAAGGACCCCAAAGCGCTTTACACATTCAGTCATCTACCCATTCACACACACATTCACACACTGGTGATGGCAAGCTACATTGTAGCCACAGCCACCCTGGGGCGCACTGACAGAGGCAAGGCTGCCGAACACTGGCGCCACCGGGCCCTCTGACCACCACCAGTAGGCAACAGGTGAAGTGTCTTGCCCAAGGACACAACGACCGAGCCTGTCCAAGCCGGGGCTTGAACCGGCAACCTTCCAATTACAAGGCAAACTCCCAACTCTTTGAATTAAATCAAGCAATAAGGGTGTGATTGAAGTGCAAGCTTTCATTCAATGGCTTTAACAAAAAATAAATAAATTTCAAATTAAAATTAATTTGACAATTAAATGCCCAGCATCTTCATGGTCAGGTGATTTTGTTTTTTTTTGTTTTTTAAATGACATCAGAAACAGCAGTATGCGACATTACGTGATGGCAGAGCTTCAGTTCATCCTTTGTCATTTTTTTTTTTTTTTTTTTTTTTTTAATAAATAGGACAGGGGGAATGAATGAGAGAGAGAGGGGGAGAGAAAGAAAGAAAACCAAAGGGGAGAAGAGACGGTGAGAAGGGGGGGGAAGAGAGACAAAAAAAAAAAAAAACTCCTGGGTCACCTGTATGGAGAAAAAACAAACAAACAAACAAACAAACAAACAAACAAACAGAGGAGACAGCAAACAACAAAGAGCAACATAATAATAGAGAAAACAAAGCACCATCACAATAAACTAGCTAGTCATAGATATCAGTATTTACTAAGTAATAAACAATATTGTGCAGCACGCAAGATAGACAGCGCACAGTGTGCTTTGAGGCAGCAGCCAAGAAAGCTTTAGTCCGCGTCTGTGAATACCCATGTGTGCATACCTGTGTGGATCAGCATGCTTGCATTTCAAAGGTTTCTCCATGTAATGATCTGCTAGGGAGTGTGGGGGGGCCTCAGCCCCGTCCTCCAGGGTGTGAAGCGGGTATGGAGGAGATCAAAACTCCAGACATCCAGAGGCCCCCAGAACACAAAAGACCATGGAAGACTAACAGAGGGGCAGCCGCGCCACTGTTCCAGTAAGAGCTGAGGAGAGTCCCAGATGAGGGCTCACTCAGCAGCCGCGGAGCAGAAGCCAGGGGGGGTTGCAGTGACGCGCCCGTGAGCTCCGCCGGCCCCCAGCTGCGCCTGAGTGACCGAGCCCTAGGCCGAGAGGCCGGGGGCACCCCACCTCCAAAGGGGGCCCGAGCGAGCCCCAGGCCCCAGGCCCCGACAAGCGGCCGCCAAGGAGTGAGCCGGTGTGTACCCGGACGCCCACCCCCAGACACAAAGAGCCACCAACACACCGACACCTGAGGGAGTCCGCCACCGGCAGGGGAAGTGGTGGTGGGTGGAGATAGGCCTCCAAACCTTGGAGGGCCTGAGGTGTCCCCAGAGAGGTGGCGTCTGATACCCAACCTGACATATAGACACAGACATACAGGCACACACAGACACAAACATCCATTCCCACCCTCATGCTCTCATATGCACTCACTCCACACTCAACCAACGTGGAGACAGACATAAAGAGACGCTGTACACACAATCACACTCCCCAAGCGTACTCTACAATCCGGGTCTAGGTACCCTTGCCCCTGGAGGGGGGAATTGCACCCAGGCCCAGGTGGTGGTCAGGTGATTTTGACTGCCGAAGCAGACACAATATCTGAAGTTGATTCAGTGTGTTCTGTTTGTATTTTATAGCTTTTGATTGCAACATGACGTCTGAAGAAATGTCAGGCCAAGTCAGGGCTGCGTGATGGCAGAATTATTTCCATGGTAGAGGTCTATAATCAAGACACAACTTCATAAATGGAAATACAGATGCAACAAGAAGGTCAGATTAGACTTTGCTCATGGCGTAAAGCAGACTACAGCAGAATATAGATGGAGGCATTGCTATGGCATGGTTCATGGGCATGGTCCATACATGCCCATATTGCTAATGTGTCTACTGATAGAAGGAGCAGAATGCATCGTGAAGTGTACAGGGCTACACTCTCTGCTCAGATTCAGCCAAATGCTTCAGAACTGATCAGACAGCACTTCACAGTGCAACCAGATAATGACCCAAGGCAAACTGCTGAAGCAACCATTAGTTTCTCAAGAGAAAGAAATGAGATTGTTCAATGGCCAAGTCAACCAACTGATCTCAACTTAATAGAGCATGCTTTTCATGTTACTGAAGACAAACCTGAATGCAGAAAGACCCACAAATAAGCAGCGACTGAAGGTGGGTTCAGAATGGGGCTGACAGAGCACCTCATTGAGAGGAAACAAAGTGTGTGGTGATGTCCATGGGTTCTAGATTTCAGGCAATTACTGACTGCGAAGGATTTTCAACTAAGCAGCCTGAACTTATCAAAAGACCCATGTGTTCCTCTTTTGAACACGTGTAGCCAATATTAAATCCCTCATTATGGCCATGTTCCCTGTTTCCTTAATTCCTTTTATGAAGTGTTAGTACAAAAACATGCTGCAAGCTGATTACACTGTAACCCAAAACATTTCTGAAAATCTATGAGAAATTAGAACAAAATAAAGATTAGATGGTGGTGATAATTTAGACAGTGCCTCACCAGTTCTCTTCTGAGCCAGGTTAGAGCTTCATCAATGTTTTCAAATCCCTTAAGTTCACCTGATGGCAACTTGGGCTGACTCACATCTGGGTCCACTGAAGTCTCCTTGTGTCTAACTACTTTCCCTTTAGTCCCAGTTTCTGAGTCTCTGAAGCGATCTGCCTCAAGCCGGGCTTGCCACTCCAGGTAGGAGGGTCTCCTGGTCTCCAGTCTTAGTTTCTCTGTTAAGGCCTTCAAAGTCATCAGATGGTCATCTGTAGGCAAATCTACACCTTCCCCACAGTCTGCCTCGTCCTGGACATTTGTCCTGTTAACCACGATCTGTGGAGCTGAGTGCGAATTCATTTTTAACCTGTTAAATACAAAAACAAAACAAAAAAAAGCTATCTGGCCTCTTTCGTCGCTATAAGGCTATCAGGCTTCCATTCTGTCTGTCCAGCATTCACTTTTCTGCCCTTTATATTCTTCAGGAGACCCAGTCTTCAGTCTTTAGTGGAATCAGATGCTTCAAATGCAGAATATCTGTAGATCTGTAGAAGAAAAAAGACAGGTTATGAAACATTTGCTGAGAATAACAAAGGACAAACCTAATGTGCCAACATAGAGAAAAAAATGAGATTACACTCTAGAAAGACCTTCATTGTATTTCTATAAACTGATCTGGATGAAGCATGTGGCCTCTCTAATATCAGAAATTAGGGGACAGCACACAGAGGGGGATAAAACACCTCCTGGATTTTCATTTACCGTAACAGAAACAAACTGTTTCCATAGCAACAACAGAGGTGCTATAAATGAATCAGCAATTTCCGACCTCCTGTCCACGAGGCTTATTGCCTCAATAAACCCAAAGCCACAATGAATGTGAATGTGCTTTTTTAAAAAATAAAATAAATAAAATAAAAACCTTCTCAGGACCTGTTGAGTTGGAATGCAAGACCAGTTACAACTGGTAAAAGGGGCAGCAATAGCAAAAGCACTCTTACTGCTCAGTGTCTTCCTACTGAGTCCATAAGATCTCAATAAGTGGTTGGGGTGTGCTGTTATTCTATAATAGCAGCAGTGAAGTCCCTGCCCCTGGATCTAATGATACAGCCGGCTTGGCTGCTTTGCAATGGAAAATAGACTGTGATGAGTAGCTGACTTTTTAGTAGCCTGGGAATGGATGCTGTCTTCGTTATCTGCATGAATCAGTGCATTGCTGAAGTCCGCACTGTGTAGAGAGAGCATTAAAGCTGGAGGCAGGCATTTTTAACTTTGTAAGGACCGTTCGTGTACAGTGAGGAACTGGTTAGATTGTGAATAGGGACTGCTTATCCAGAACACTTAGAAAGGATGTGGAAAAGTGTGTCTGTATCACATAATGAGCTGTGATCACAATTATAAAGAAATAGAGAGGTTTTTGTTGTTGTTTTTTTTAAAACCCCTCTTTACTGGCTGGTCTGGTGAAGTCAGTCACTTTTTTGAATAGGCCAGCAGGAACTCTGCCTCTCTAGGAAGCCAAGTTTTACATCCTGAATATCAAATTCACCCAGGGCATATAAAAACACTGTCAAATGTTAGATGTCAGGGAGGGGGTGGCAGTGGGGGAAGTCCAGCTGTCCCTATCCAAATGTCCTAAGTGAATCAGCACACATCACCCATACATTCCTCTGGTTTAAACTCCAGTTGCCACACTAATAAAATATATTTTGTGGTGTTGGGACTTCTGTGAGATGCCAAAACCTGGTCTGGCTGAGCAGCTTAGGAAGTCTGGCTCTCCTATCTGGAACATGAGGTCATGTCTACGTAAGAAACACAACCACAGAGTAACTAAATGAAGCTTTAGCGTATAGTCCTCCAATCTATAATAGAACCTGACCCTGAGTAATTTGCAGGGATTTCAATTTCATCTTTGATACTGAGCATAACCGAAAGAAATTATCTCCAGGTTTGTGTTAGTAGTGTAAACACTGCTGCAGCGTATTGATTTTTTCCCCCGTGTTGTGGCAACAGAAGCCCAATAAAGCAGTCTGTAGTTCAAAGTGAACCAATCTTTGCATTTGTAACCCTAAAGTAGACATCGAAGCTCTACAGTTCTGACTGTATTCAGAAAAGAAGCGATTAACTTGATCATAACGCACAATGGAAGTGACAAAGACACTCTTGAGAGTTACAACATTTGAAATATATAGATCCATATAACAGTAATAGTAATAATAAAGGTAAAACAGTACTTGTTATTATATAACTTGAAGTCGTATCTGAAATGGAGAGAACCATTATGATTTTAAGTGCCATTTAGTTCTGACAGTGAAAGCGGGCATGTAATAAAAAAGTGTTTTTTAAATTAATTATTATTTTTTATTTATGAGAAAATAACATACTGATAGTTCTCACAGCATAAAAGAAACAATTGTGATTACTATTGCGCTCACTGGGGAACAAACACCATCTGTAAAGATAACATTTTTCCTTCTAAATCCCCTGGAACATCTTGCACGATGATTTATTTTGCATGTGATTCATTTCAGCCTATTCCTGCTTTTCTGGCAGCGAGCTGCAAGGTGATACCCTGAGGGGGGAGGGGGGGGGGATCACCTGAAAACTCGGCTACGCACGTAGACTACGACTTCGTTTACCTTTCAGGAACCTCCCAGCAGCGGTCCAACTTACCACGCTGAATCCTGGCAGCCACATCGGCGCAGACCATCACCGCCAGTCTCTCGCTCCCTGATAAGATCCCCTCTATGGCTCTGCGGTGCACTTATTTTTGAGCAGGGAGCTACCGGAGGAGGGGCGGGAAGGTTGCGTCAGGTTGTGGTTGCTTGGAGACGTCCAAGGAATCCGACTTCCCGCTAGATGAATATTACTGCAAGTGCGCCACAGTCTGATGACCAGGAGACAGCGTCACTATTGTACAAACCTTTAATTCATTCAACAATTTTAAACATTAGACGAAATGTAACTGGTTACATGTTTCATATTAAATAAGCTTCACAGAATAAATACAAAGAGTTTCACAAGTAAATAATAGGTATCAACTTTAGACTGAGGGCAGAGACAGCTTTGTGTCACATTTAAAAAGTGCTTTCTGAATGAAGCTCGAGTGTAATAACAAATGATTATTAAAATAAGAGCATTTTGTGTCTTCATTTCATTTCAATAAAGCCATCAGATTGCTTACTACAGGGCTGATTGCCTTTTTGAAAGTAAAGCGCTCCCATCACAAGACATTTAGTGCAGAAAGGAAAAGAGAGAAGGATCTGGCAACATTAGGCTGATGTTACATTTTCTGGTGCAGGGCATGGACTAAGCTGGTATTGGTGGGTTTAATACAGATCATTATTTACACAATCTTGTAGATTAGTGAACATAATGTAAAAAACAAAAAAACAACCAATTAAACAAAAATGGTAATGAGAACTGCTGTGGCTCTAGGGTTAGATGGAGGCTGGTGATTTGCTGTGGCAACCCCTAAATGGGTTGGGCGAAAGGAAGACCTGGGACTTACATGTGCTTAGAGTGCTGGTAAGATTACATATAAAATTGAAAACTCGTTTATCATACAGTAACAGTCAGATGTTGTACAGGCGATCTACACATGGTGTGATTGTCTTGTCATTTAGGGGTACATTTTTATGTCAAAATATCTGCAAAAGAATTAAAGGAGTGGGAAACATATTTTGGCACCACTGGAGAACACATCCCTTATGGCCTTCAAGTGGATTTTAATTCAAGTGATCTGAAAGGGAGAGACTCCTGCATCTCCACAAGGTATTGTTTAAAAATAAATTCAGTTGATGACTGAAAAAACTGGCCAATGACAGATCTAGTGGTTTATTTAAAACTAAATCAAATCTGTGTAGAAAGTGATGATTCAATGCCTTGAGCAGAGGACATTCACCTGATACAGTAGAGTTTAAATCCAGTGTGAAGCCATCTGGTAGGAGGCGTTTTGAACAGAGAAGGGGGAACTGTAGGAAGGGTGCTATTATGTACCATGCATTGTAATTTCTTCCTCCCTACTGCAGCCCTTTCAGATTATGGGAAAATCTATGATTACAAACTATCTGACAAAGACAAAAAATATCCCAAACTATACAAAACCCAGCAAAGCACTAAAATATCTAAATGGAGTAAGAGCTTCAGTCATAGTCTGTCAGAAAAGCTACTCTTTAATTTTCACAGGTGCTACAAATAAAAATCACTGTTATGAGAGTTAAGCTGGTTTTAAAGGAATGTCTAAGAAAAACAATGTAACAAACGTACAAATTGCACATTAACCCATTGATCCTTTTTCTTAACTGCTTGTCCACCTTAGGGGTGTTTTGAGTGACTGATCCAACTGGACAGAGGCAGTTAAAAAGGACTGATGGATGAAACAAATCAGTTTCTGCAAGTTTCGTCTTATTTTGATGTTCTCATATTTTTAATGCTGGGTTGTTCTTATATTTCATAAATAACCTCTCAGATTTGATGGTTTGCCATCAAAGACCCAGACTACTTTCAATCTAAATTAATTTCATAATGTGAGTTCCTCAATCTCGTCTTCGAAGGAGGTGATGGCACGGATGGCAGGTCTGCTATCTGCAACATGGAGGGTGCTAAAGGAGGCTGCTGGAGCAGTGAGAGATCCTGAGTTGAAGTTGAGCAGTCCATCCCTTCTTGAACGCACTCCATTGGTTGTTGGAGGACTATTAAGAAGCTCCAGTTTATTGGAGGTATTCGCACCATCACCAACAGCTGTGGCTTGGGGACCAAACAGCTGGTGCATTAGACTTAACTTCCTGTCCTTTCCCTGAGCTTTTTCTGTCTCCCTCTCCTCTGCCGCACTGATATTAAACACCCCTATTGCTTCTAACGCAGATTCCTTGTCCTCTTTGGGTGGAGGTGGAGGGAAGCCAGAGGAACCACGGAAAGTTGAATGTACAAATGAAGGTGCGTAACCTCCAAATGCCAAGTCATCGCTGGAGATTTGAGACCGGAGCGCTCTCCTCCCTATCCCTGCTGTAACTGCTCCACCCTCTGTGCCTAGTCTCCTCCTTCCACCTTCTTTGCTCCCAGGACGCAAATCATCCGGCTCCTCTGAATTAGTTAGGCTGAAAATCGAAGAGTTATGGTTCCTTTGCTCAGGAGGGCGTGGAGAAGAATGTTCACCGAGACCCTTATTGGACTCAGAAGGACTCGAGGCAAACAAGGAATCCTGGGCCCCCTGTTTCTGACTGTCTATTTCCCGCATCTTTGCCAGCAGCTGCTCTTTTTTGCGCCGCGCTTCTTCTGATGCTTGCTGACAGGCCAGCGCCTCCTGATTCCATCTCTCCACCTCTCCCTGGACATGACCGTGCTTCTTGTAGTTATCATCCCCATTCTGGTTGAACAGGAAACTCGTCCACTTTTGGCCCTCTTCATCCTTTTCTTTCTCCGAGCCTGTTGGGATAGCGTTCCTCAGATTAAAGTACAAACAATGCTGCTTCGACAAGCTTTTTATAAGTGAAGTATATGCTCTACAACTACTCTTAACTAATCTTTGGCTTACCGTTTCTTAAAAACTTTGCCTTAACTTCAAGCGCTTTCTGTTCCTGATCAAGGTACTTTTTGGCCTCTTTCTCTTCCTTCGCCAACTCCTTCTCCTCATGTCTTTCTCTGCTCTTTTGTTCCCAGTTTGGTCCCCTGTCTTCTGCCTCTGCTTGATTGACCGCTCTGTTAAGCTCCTGATAGCAGAAATTTGAAAAGTGATGAATGACAACAATTAGTGGTAAAAGATGTGGACAAAGTAAGTACAAGGAAAGAGTAGACATAACACCTTAAGTGATAAATATTCATCAGGTGGATGTTCCCTGTACTCGCTGGCATCTGTGATAGCAGGGGGAGGTGTGGGAAAATCCAGACTCAGCATCCTGCCTTCAGTCTGTATCGCCTTAGAGCTGCTCCTGCTGGGAACTATGTGTGGGAAAAGTATAAAATCACTTTTACTCAACATATTTCTGACCATCCCATTACACAAAGCACTATCATTACTTATAAGCAATCCTGATTGCTTTTTAGCCACCATGCATATTTATTAGTATGGATTCAGACACAGCCAATGAAGTTACAGCAAAAACATGTATCAAATATCAATGTGGGAAAAAAATTCAGGCTTTCCAAAGGATTCTATCCGACACAAAAAGTGAATTTTGTGACTCATGATACCATCTGGCATCCACTTTTTGATATAAAGTCAAATGAACTACACAATAAGCCTCAGCAAGTTAATTGTTACCTTTGTGCTTTGTGTCACTTTCAGTCTCTTTTTTTTGTGAGGGTTTCACCATGCGATTGGCATAAATATTCTTCGCATCGAGTTCTCTCTCCTTTTCCTGAACATTTTAAGAAGAAATAAAAAAAAACAACAACAAAAAATACTGTTTTACACAATGAGCAATCTGCTTTTGATGCACAGTCCTGCTTTCGATGGCAGCGGCTACTTTTTAAGGTTATTTTTTGTACATGTACCTTGAGTTTATTGTTCAGTCGTTCAAGTTCCTCCTGGAGAGCCCTGATCTCTTCCTGGGTACTAAGTGTCTTCTTCTTCTCTGCGACAAGCTGTCTCTGATAACTGCTATTTCTTAGCTCCATGCTACGCTCCACCTCCTTCAAACACAAACACTCATTGAAAGTTGCTGCATTGAAAGGGAACCCATGGTTTAGGATAAAAACAATAAATGAGAATTACAATTTTGAGTGTTCACTGACAAGAGATTGCACATAAATGTGCATCAGTTTGTTATATTGTAAACCAGAAACCCAACATTCAACATGTTCCAGGTTAATCATTCATGCTACAAAGCAGTATGTGGGGCTCTAGAAATCAGGGTTAATAAGACTTAATTTCAGGTCAATAAGTATTTAATCGGAATCCAGAAGATCCAGAAGAAGGTTAGATCTTTTATTCCACTGTCTATTTACCTTAAGCTTACGTTCAGCTTCTTGGGCCCGCAACTTCTCTTCCTCTAGCCTGCGGCTGAGCTCCTCTCTGGCTCCTAAATCCCGCTGCTCGACCAGCTTCTTCAGCCGTGAAATGGTAGCTTGACCCCTCTGAAACCGCTCCTCGGTGTCCCTCAGCTGGCGCTCAGCTTTCCGTTCCCGTTCTTGGGTGCGCCTGAGACGTTCACGCAGCACGTGGATCTCGTTGGAGTGCCGGGATAAGAGCTGGGAGATTTCGCTTTCTGTATCATCGTACCGCTGCAGGGCTTTCTCTTGACGCACCTGAAGCTGAAGCATGGCAAAGGTTGCATTGAGAGTGGTGAAGAAGAAGGAGAATTGTAATTGATTTTCCTGTAAAAAAGTCTGTTTCTTTTTTACTACAAACATGAATAAAAGCCATAAAATTATTTAAGAACACTCTTCCTTCAAAGCATTTAAACCAAATATTGAAACAGGCCTACCTGTCGAAGAATTCGATTTTCTTTCTGCAGTTCGTCCGTGCGCTGCTGCAGCTCAGAAAGAGCATTGCGCAATTCATTGATTTTTAGGAGGCGGGCCGAGAGCATCCGCTTGGTCACCAGGTCCAGGTCTTTAGGTGGTGTGGACTCCTTGCTGTGAGAACGCACCCCCCTTTGATACTGCTGGGTCAGGGGGTGACCACCTGGTCGCTGTGGGCGAGACAAGCCCCGGCGCCCCAAACCACCTGCAAAGCAGAGAAAGACATATCATGTAAAATCTAAAAACATGATGACAAAAGCTCCTATGAAAAGATTTTTTCTAAGTCAATCAGGCAGTCAGAATGTGCCTTACACTGCCATTATCTAAACAGTCAATTTAATCGTCGAATGAATGAGATTTTAGCCTCATTCATCAGTTTAACTGTTTATCCACTTCGTTCCTTCTTCACATACCTGTCTTGTGGAGAGGGCTGCCAGAGATCCTCTTTGCCCGCACCCCTCTATGTGGGGTGGGTGAAGGAGTCCGGGACCGGGAGTACGGTGAGACAGAGCACTCTGAATGAGACTCGTTTTCATAATTCTCAGAATAAAATGACCCACCACTTTTGCTTCCCTCTCCTTCTGACATCCGATCCCGATCAGGATCTGAATGCCAAGTTCTGGTTATAGATCTGACATCACCTGAGTCAACTTTTGTATCCTCGCTGTGCATCTTGTCCCAGAAGTTCTGTTTGTGTTCCTGGACGGATGAAGCCCGAGAATCTTTCTTTGTACTACGGCAGGACTGGCGACTTAAATCCCGGTTGTCTTCATATGGGTGAGCTACTTTTTCAGATTCCATGTCGTCACTTAAGACATGCTGGATTTAAAAAACAAGAACAGAGAAACAAAACAGATTATGAAGTGTAGTGAATTTTGCTCTTTAAAATTTAGGTTGTTACCTTTGAACTGAGCTCTACATTTATAATGAGTAATGTTCAATCAAAAAGAATATTCTTAAAGCTAAAAGAAGCTAAGCTAACTGGTTTCGTTTAGGTTTTTAGTTTTATGTGTCTTGGTCACCAAGCAACAAGATGTGTGAGGCAGAATTTTCCATGAGACTGAATCCCGTATGATATGAGTGGTCTCTGCAGTAGAAAACTAAACGGTACATTGCCTCCATCTGCCCTGGTGACTTATTAACGACTGAATGTAGCACAGTGCACAAAGCTTATCAATTAAATAAATAAAAAAAGATAAAAGAAAAGAAAAAGTAGAATTAAAGTGATGTGAATAAGGGTATCCTTTATTCACACCTTTATTAAGAAGATGTGATTTTACATATTCACATATATTGTATATATAATATTCTCTTAGAAAATAAAATCTTGCTAAAATGTTGGAAAAGGAATATATTTCTGTGAAGAAAGTCAATATCGAGTAAAATTTAGGGAATTCTCACTGCTATTAAAGTATACTTGCTGACAGGACATTAAGAATCGCCAGAAAACAGAAGCAAGTATCTGTGAGGGTCACTTTATATATCAAATTCTAGTCGACTTTGTCCTCATGTCTTCATCGCATCTTTTGCCTCAGGAGGAACCTGGAGGAAATAGCAGCCCATCATTGCCATTTCCTCTAGATTCCTGGTCAGTCTAATAAAATCGAGTCTCAATATTAAGTGAAGACAAAGGATGCCCTGGCTTACAGCAGCGGCACTGCCCTGCACTTTGTAGATCGAACTGACGGGATTAAAGTAAAGCGTGTGCTGTTCCAGGTACTCTGTTGTTGACAGATTGCCTGTCAATTAAAAACAACGAAATGTATCACCTGGACTTTATCACATAACTCACCGAACCCTCTGTTAGTTTATGTATCTTGCACATTTCAATTATGTGCAAGCAAAAGGCAAACGAAACTTTAAAAAGCTCTTCGACGACATAATATCAGTGTCACTGTAAAGCTAACGGTGCCGCTAGGTGAATAACAGCTAACAACAGCCACTTAATATTAGCATAGCAACACAAAATCACCACCATCATCAACAGGTGGAGTGTGCTGTAGCGTTCGGAATCTTTCAGCACTAAACTGCGCTAACTTACAAATGTATGTTAATGTTGCTCAGTTTCCGCCTGAATGTGCAACACTTACCCGTTTCTTGTTTTGATTGGATCGGCTACTGCAAGCTAAAGAGCTATTAGCAAGGTAGCTTGAACTTTAGCTAACTTAGCTGCCGTTAGATATAAAATAAAGACTATGGGTTGTACACCCGTTTTTGAAATAAACTGTCATGGCTGTCGCTTTATCAATAACAAGAGAAAAACAGCACGTCGTCGGCTAAAAGTAGTCCTTCTCTTTAGTGCCATAGAATTTCTAATAGCATTTTTTCCAGTCCACGCCTAGACGTTTGCTTCAGAGTAGCTGCTGACGCCGTACCATGGCAACCGCAGCTCTCACTGCAATACTACCCTACCACCAGAGTGGCGCTGTTGTACATGTTATGGATGGTCGTGATCATTAAAAATGACCGAAAAAGAACTATTAAGGATTTATCGCAGTTTTGTGTGTGTGTGTGTGTGTGTGTGTGTGTGTGTGTGTGTGTGTGTGTGTGTGTGTGCGCTGGGTTGGGGGGGTTATTGAACAAAAACTATATGTGTTTTTATATGAATATAAAAACTTTTTTATTTGCAGGTGCGTGCATACCAGACGACAAAAGCACAAAACACGCCTAATTTAATCAAGAATTCTCTCAATTAACACAATATTATTTGCATTTTGAGTATTTGGGCCTATAGCTGCATAAAAAATGGTTTTAAAATGGAAATGCTCATAAAATATACTTGATCCATAAAAGCAATGCCTTCACCAGAAAAGTCCTGACCATTATAAAATAATAAATTTCTTTTATGGTGGATCCACCTCAATATGACTCGGGAGTATATTTACAAAAGATATACAAATCAAAAATACTTCGGTATTAACTTCAGTAACTTAACGACATGGTTGTTTTAATTTGAAAGTGAGACCGGAAATGGATGTTGTTTATATATTCCTTTTAATGTAATGACGTGCGTTGAGCTGAGCTGTGAGTGGTGTGGGTGTAACAGTCAGCAGAAGCGCACGCTGTGTTATTGTGATGGCTCAGTTTGAATATTGGAGCCTGGTGTCTTCGCTCATCTAAAGCACATTTGCATAGTTTTCACAAATTTAGCGTTTTTTGTTCTTTTTATTTTTATTTTTTGAAGGGTGGCAATAAACGAGGCTCGCTGCCACCAAACTGTTTTGCTGATCGTCTGACAGTAATTCGGGATTAAAATGGTCATCAAGGTTTACGTCGCCTCCTCAACTGGCTCTCTCGCGGTGAGTGTTTGCTAATGTGCCACAGAACTTGTTGACAGGTGCTTGGAAACAGTGCATTCAGAAACGCCGTGCGTAAATTTTCACTGCCACTTTATCGTTTGAACTCAATTATGTAATGGGACTAGGAGTGCGCCTGTTCGCGCTCAGCCACTTCAGACAGGCGCTGAAATCAGTCGGTATCATTTAGACAGGTGAGAAGGCTGCTCGGTAGTTAAGGTGCGCATTTCTGGTTAGGTGGACTTTGAAGTCTTCGTCTGTGCTGTGGACAGATCCTGTTAAAAGCTTTACTTATTTATTTATTTATTCATTTTTAATTCTCTAAAAGCACTGTATATGCACTTGCATCTCAATTGTATTACAATTAGTCTGGCTTGTGGCCTCGTATGAGGTTTAAGGAACACAGCGAAGCTGAAACAAACAAGCCTGTCTCTTCTGTGGGCATAAACAAGCATGATGTTCCCGTTAGGCTTCCTCTAAATGTACTGACAAAATAACAGAAACACCCTACTTCTTATTCTTACGTTAACTATACCCTCAGAAATTCCTGTAAATATCTAGTTTTGTCTGATTGACCCAGCATAAATATAAAGGGCATTTAAGTCCATGTGATTAAGTGGCATCCCAGAATATATTAGAGCGGATATTAAAACTATTATCAGATCAGGTTGATGTATAAACACAAAGAACAGTCTGGTTTTTATGGGATAAACAAATAGTAGACCTGCTGGCAGCTAGAATGTGATTCTTCCCAGTGAGATGTTGAACTGTGGTTCATGTCCAGTGTAAGTTTAGTCGGAGTACTTTTTCAGTTTCTTTTTCCTCACAGTTTTCTATTGTAAATATGATTTGTTTCTAACATTTGACAGGTTTTCACAGATTTTTATTAGTCTGTAATGTAGTGCACAATCAGATGAACCAGATGCAGCTGCAGTCCTGCTGCCCCTTTTGGCAAACTGCAGTTGCCTGCCATAGAGAAAGTCCAGCTGATATTGAGCGTGGGCAGAAAAACCATCACACAACACTCCTGCAAGAATGCTAAAAGAGTTAGGTAATGGGACAAATGAGTAATATTTATGTTATCATGCTTCGTCTCTTGAAGAGGGCAGGCCAATCTTTGAGCGTTTACAAAGGAGTTATTTTTAACCCTATGACACATACATTCAAAACAGACAGACTCCCTTTTTTTTTCTCCCCCAGAGACAAGAAAGAGCCATGCTCGGTGGAATAGGTCCACCATTGAACCAGTATTGAGCTCATGTGAATCTAATCCACTTTGAATGCTCTTCAATTGAGTTACATGTGATTGAATAAAGATGAAAGGTGAGGCGTATGTGTGTGTGTGCTGGAAAAATATAGTAGATAATGGCAATGAAAGATGGAGATGGTGGAAGATGACATGAAAAGCTGCAGTTTTAATACATCTGGAGAACGCAAAATACAAATGCTTAGGAAAAACGGTGTGTGTGTCCTCATTGGGTGGGGGGTGCAGCTCATGGTTTAATCTCAGCAAATTAGTGGGGCGGAATCTAATGAGCACAGAATGAATGAGATGTAGATCAGGTTATCCCCCCCCACTCTTTAGTAGATGTGGTATGTGTTAAGTCTCACCCAAATGACCTACTATGATCATAGTTTCTATTAATTAAAACTCTTTGCATTATGTAGCCTAATAACTGTTGAAATGTTGGCTTTGGGCACGCATGGGCAACCATTCTCTTAGGAAAAATCATTGTGTGCCACATGATTTTAGGCATAGTGTGAAGGTTAAAAAAAATGCACATAACCTCCTGATCTTTATCTTAACCAAAAACACAAAACCTAAAACATGCATGTTTTTTTAGAATTAAAAAAATTTCCAATCCCCAACATAGGTGTAATTAATTATCAGTAGCAGTGCTTTTCTATCACATGTCATTTATATTCCCTGTTTGTGACTGAAGGATTAATTCTCTCTTAAACTAATCCCCATGTTTCATTAAGTCCTCTCAAACACAGCGCGTTTACTCTTGTGTGCTTGATTGTTTGTCTTAAATCCTACATGTATGCACGCACACACACAAAATCTGAACTCACCCATTCCACTGATGCACTCTTTCGCTCGCACTCACAGGGGGCACCTCTTTCATTATTTAGGCCTGTCTTTCACCTCAAAGGACGACCAACCGTCTCATATATGCCGTGCTGTTTACTAGCACTGTGACAAACTGTATGCTTTTAGGAGTAAAAGTGAAGTGAAGGTTAAACCTGTGACCTGGACAAAAAAAACCCAATTTGTCTCTTTTAAAGATTGCCAGTAACCATCATTTACTGTCCTATAAGTATCCTATCAGTCCAGATAAAGCTGTTTTATGACCACACACAGAGGAGCTTTTAGAGCGAGACAATAGATGACTTGAATCTTTGTTTGGGTGTATGTTTTTGACCAAGTGAGCAGAACAATCCCTTGCTATCTTTTAAGTTGGAACAAAAGGATCATTGTGGCTCCTTAATGTTGAGTAAATGTAAAAACACAGCAAAAATATTTTGCATTAAGACAGATTTTTGGGGGGGAAAAATAAGGAAATGGATAATTGATGGTACATTTGGTCACAAGAAAGCCAATTCATCGTTTTTTTTGTTGTTGTTTTTTTTAGGGGGGGGGGGGTCTTCTGCCCAAATTGTTTTAATTAATCTGTTTTTTATGATGATAATGAGTGCTCAAGCATGCAGTCCATTGTTATGCTTGCATAAACAACAATGGCCTGCATGAATGTATAAACAAATTGGAAGTGGCAAATAGAATTTAGTATTACATTACGATTGATGTTGCTACCTAAACGGCTTCAAACTCTGAATGATTGCATATTCTGAAACAAGAAAAGGCCGTCCATAAAGGATTGGAGGACAAAGAGACAAACACTCGCCAACAGTTGCGGGTCTGAGACATTTGGACCATGCATCTAAAGTGTGTTTATGACCAAGTGTGGGAGTGTTCTGTCTTCTAAAAATATCCTTGGACTTTTCTTTCCCACAATTCACAAACACACTCTGTCCCAGAGTACTTGGGTCACTACTATAGGGAGTAGTTGCGTCCATCCTAGACCATAGCTGAAAAAGTTTGCTCCATAGGGCACTTTTAAGAATGGGGTAAAGTCCTGCATACAGCTGTAGTTGTAGCTTGCCTATATAATGTGAGTGTCGCTTTAAATGTACTTCCACAGTTAAACAGGCGAACATACTTTCTGTACTATCTGTTGCAGTAATGATTGAGTCGTGTCTAAATGATGAGAAATATTCAGATTTGTTACTTTAATAATGGAATAATAATGATTGTAACTGATAGGTTAATTGATGAATAATTATCCTTAAATCCAAATCTTGTAATTTGGCAATCGTATTGATATAAGACAAGACGTACAGTAGAAAAGGATGTTGCGTATTGGATTTCAAATGCAACGCCCTTTACTAATCTAATCAATAATCCTGCTTATTACCAACAAAGTTGATCTTCAGTTAATGCGTACACTGTGCTCCCTCTGTTTGTGTGTGTGTGTGTGTGTGTGTGTGTGTGTGTGTGTGTGTGTGTGTGTGTGTGTGTGTGTGTGTGTGAGAGAGAGAGAGAGAGAGGCAGAGAGCGCTCCACTCACTCTTACTGGTGTCAGTTTACCATTTGTCATTTCAGGACTGCATTAAATACCTGACTGCTTAGCCAGGTGCCAGTGCTCAGAGGCAATGGATATGAAACACACACATAGAAACTACCATTTCTAACTGTACTTAACAACACATATATGGGGCATTTTAACCATGGCAGAGGGAAAGTAGTGTAGTGTAGTTGAGCTTGAGCTTTTTGGTTTTATAAAATCCTCTATTCTTGTGACTTCTCTTTTTTGGATTCTTTTAAGAATTTTTCTATCTTTCTCTGCCCTTTTCTTTCTTTTTATCAATTGCCATCTAGGTAAAGAAACATCAGCAGGCAGTAGTTGGTTTCCTGGAGGCCAACCGAATCGACTTCCAGGAAGTAGACATTACGATGCTGGAGGAGCAACGGCTCTGGATGTACCGCAACATCCCCAGGGATAAGCAACCAGAGAAGTGCAACCCGCTGCCTCCGCAGATTTTCAACGATGATCGCTACTGTGGTGTACGTGGTGGTGATGGGGTTATGTTTATCACATTTTTATAACCAGACATATATTTTGACCACATTTTCCATTCCAGTGTTTAACAAGACTCTCAGTTGTATTTCTTTCCTGTTGTATCTGATAAACATTGGCAATGGTCTGATGATGACTTATCTTGGTTAGATATCTACTGATTACACTGGAATCACCTAAAAACTGCCCTCTGCCCCCAGAGGCATACTTGCATAATGCAGTATGGATTAATCTATGAAAATAATTATCTCCAGCTCAAGCCTTGAAATTATGCCTTGACCTTGTACTTTGCAGGTTGTGGTGGTGGGTGAGTTGTTCCAGGTTAAAAGCAAATGAAAGAAAATCTGCACTACAAAGCTTAGAGGACTGTTGCCCTCCATCTACAGATCAGTGAAACTCTCCTTTCTGTCCGTGTAAAGACATTTACCTGAACATTTAACCATGTCTTAATTAGGGAGGGGAATTGATTCCAATTGCGTTATTGATATCAGTGTTAGCAGCATAATGCAGTTTTGCTGTCTTGGACACAATTTCCATTTTTAAGAAAAAGAAGTGTAATTTCAACAGTACGTCTGAGTTGTTCAAGCATGATAGGTTCAGGTAGCTCATTGCTCATTATGCCCTTTAATTATAAAATAAAAAGTTTTCATTAATTCATTTTTAACAGTGAACCCACACTAGAAAACAGACATTTCTGTAGCAGGTTGTGCGAAATCTCTCATTTAACTGTTAATCTGTCACTTAATTACTTTTGTGTAGTATGAATGGCCATTTGGGGTTAGGTTTTTATCACTAGGAAAAGCTGTAAAACGTGTGAAAATACAGTCAAAAGTTCAAAATAGCTGAAATATCAAAAGGGAAATTTGGCTAGTTGAGTGCTTTGGCTTATATCTCAGAATCACCCAAAACACATGGCTTTTTCTTTCTCCTGTACTCAGTTTCAGATGAAACCTTTTATATAAATGAAGCAAGCAACTGCCAACAAAAGCAAATGATTTCACAGTTCAGTGTGTACTACTCCCTAAGTCTAAGTGAGAAATGGCTCTAATCAGAAAAGAATGAGAACTAGCTAAATTTGCCATTTGCCAGAGACAACCAATGCTTTGTGGGCTAGTATTCTGAAACCTCAAGAATAAAACATTATTCTTATTTTATATAAGTCATGGACAGCTTGACTCTACGTGGATCAGCAAACACAAAATGAATGTTCATAACATGATTTATGGTTCACCAGACTTTTTTTTTATTACTTTTTATTTTGTATTTTTTCCAAGTTTATAGAACATACAAACAAACCATACTTTTATATCACCAAATCGTTAATAGCAGCCAATATATCGGCCCACAAATATAAATAAATATATATGTATGTATATATATATATATATATATATATGTGTATATGTGTGTGTGTGTGTGTATATATATATATATATATATATATATATATATATATATATATATATATATATATATATATATCTGCTGAGGTATACTTACAGAATGCTTGATGCATGGATTTCGCCAATTTTAAGTGTATGCCATTAGTTTACACTGATATGTGTCAATACATCAATTTAAGCAATCTACATGATGGTGATTTTGATCAGTTGCCAGTTTACATCCTCCATTGAGATTGCAGGCTGCTCTGTAATCCTGTCGTAATCCGGTTTCACGGATGGGGCAGATTATCTGCTCTGCTTGACATCACTCTGACTGGCCAAGGCTCTCAACACTGATCTACAATGTCAAACAAATATTTTAAAAGGAGACTCAGAAGGCCTGGTTTTCAGGGAAGCGTATAACCACCTTTCAATCTTCCAATTGCTCAAAACCTAACATCCTCCTCTCCTCCGACAGGACTATGAAGACTTCTTCCTGTCTAAAGAGAACAACACTGTATTTGCATTCCTTGGGCTCAGTTCCCAACCCTCTGTTAAAGTAAGTGAATGTGCATACACACGAAGCACATTGTTCTAACTGTAACTCAAACCGCTGACATGGTTTCCAGTCACATTTAACCCCCGGTGTTACTGCTTCATCAGCATCTTTACTCTCTGCAAACTTTGGTTTGTCGCTTATGTACTACATACTTTTAATTTCATGCACATCAGCTTTTTTGAGGAGTTGAAAATAGAGAATTCAGAAAAATCATGAAATCCCGTAGTTGTGGATTCAGTGAGCATATCTCCTCTCCTCAATATTAATCTTTTATGTCTTTCACTTAGATATCCTCTTAGAATTTATTATGTAATGATAGTTCCAATGCTTCTTCAGAAAGAGTTAGCTTTTGTGCTAAGAGTTGCAAGAAAAGTCAGTCCTTACATACAAGACCAGCTATACTGGTTCTTTTGAAAGAATGCAGAATTACAGGACCTATGTATCAAATATGAAAGAGACCTATTTTGAAACCTCACTAAAAAGCATGTATTTGATTTCTCCAAGTCACACCCATCTCTGTTCCTCGCCTAGATCTTGATTGGATAACTGAGTTAGAAGTGATTTGATTAGACCAGCAGTTGTTTTTTTTTGTTTGTTTGTTTCTTTTTTCTGGTTTTGGAGTACAAAAAAACTGGTGCAGCAGATATAAGAAATATTTTTTCACACTAAGCAAACTGACTATTGTGCTCTCTCTCTTTTTCCCCCCCAACAGGATTCAGAGTCATAGATCAGACTGCTGGTACTTGTCCAGAATTAGTATCTCTTCCTGGATCTTGCTGCCTCCTTTTCCACACTTCTCTTTACAGCATTTTGCCAAAAGCTGTTACATGTGGACTTACCTCGTGTGACCTCTTCTGACTTGAAAAACTCCTTAAACTCTTTTCCACCATCACCAAGTTTCCAAGTGTCTGACTCTGAAGAAGTCAGAGACTTACTCACTGACACAGGAGATTAGCTTGATGAATCAGTTTCTTTCCTTTTTGTTTAACACACTGTGGCGGCAAACACTGTTTCTGAATAAAGTAGCAAATATTCTGAGCTAGTAGACGATGTAGCAGCTTCTGCCCTTTGGATAACCTAAATGCAGTGAGTAGGGAAGGGAAAGATCATGTGCAGCAGTGTAAAACAGATCATCTGAATATACCGCTGCGGTGTGTCTTTGTGTTTCTGTCTCAATCAGCAGCTGTTAATGACAACCTGAAACAACCTAAGCCTGTGTGTACCTGTGAGAGTGATAGCAGCCATCTAAACAAAAGACTGCAGCTGACAACGTAGCAGATAAGACCCAAGAATCATAATGCATATTAAGAATTAATAATAATTCTAAATATTTTTATGCTGAATCACCTTGATCTTGCTCTTATATTAATCCACTGCCAAAGTTTCTGCAAATAATTTGCCTGGTATTATTTTACTTGGCATTGTTTTAAAAAAAAATAAATCAAAATGACAAGTTTCTCAGTGCTCTGTGACCTCCCTACACTGTGTGATGCTCAGCTCCAGCAGTCTTCAGTTGTTGTACAAGTGTACGTATTCTTTTTTTAAGCTGTTGATTAATAAACATTTGGTGCTAGTGAGTATTTACAGCAGGATGATGTGGGTTTTGTTAATCTGCAGTTCTGTGGCTCACCAGTGCATTTTTTAAAATAGTCATTAACACTAAAGTCCATATTAGACACAATTAAGCTGTGTCACAATCTGGATTAATTCTGTTCTTTAATCAAATTTTGCTATTGCTAAAACACAATTACCAATAACTGAGCCGTGACAGTGTGTATCATCCTATTACTACACAAGATTGATCATTGATCATCTAGTTATTGGTGAAAGTTTGAGAATTTGTAATGACAACCTGTGCCTCCCCTTCTTTCTATATTTATAAATGTGAAATGTGAGCAAACTACCCTCTGTGTGTTTAAATTTGATATATGTAGCGTTAGCGTATCAGGTCCAGCTCTTTGTCCTTTCCTATTCATCTATATTCTGTGTTACCGCTCCCCAACACCAACGCTGATTATATTATTTACATGACTCCCCCCAGTCAGATGGATTTGGATGGTAGCTGATTTTAGGTTTACAGATGAAGGAAAAACCAGACACGCCATTTTTTTCCCCTAAATGTTGTGCCATTGTGTGTAAAAGGATGTCTGAGTTGCACATATATCAGTCAAACGGCGTTGATCTTATACTTTCATCACTCATGACGATCACAACATTCCCGTTTTGCTGATTTATGTGAAAGAAAATTGTGAAGCTTGTAAATTTTTGTGAAGAATATGTTAAATAACAAAGTCACTGCATGTACTGTGTTTCAACTTTCCCTGCGACTGCTTGTAAGAAGCTTTTTAGATTTGTACTCATGTGACACATTACTGTAAAGCATATTTTGCACAACAATGCTGATTATAATATTGTCAGTTAATTTGCATCTCTGTTTTTCATATGCATGTTATTATTCTATTACAATTTAAAACAATTAAAATAAGAGAATTACCATAGAGTCAGTATTGATTTAAAAGCAAATCAAACTGAGAATAGCAAACTGACAACTGAAGAGAACATTTAGAAAATCCATTTTCAATGGCTCTGTATGTCTTTTCTTGTGTTATGCCAATAATGCAAATTGTATGAACTGCCCTTTGAATTCAGCTTTCTGCTGATAGGTATCAGAGATACATTTCCTGTAAGGTTTCTCAAACAGGAACTTAATGGAAATATAAGATGACATATTGCAAACTCAGGCAGAGAATGAATAGCACCAAGTTGGACCATGTTTGCCTTCAGAACTGCCTAAATTTGTCATAGCAAGGATTCAACAATGTGCTGGAAACATTCCTCTGAGATTCTGGCACATGTGACATGATAACATCACACAGTTCTGCAGACTTGTTGATTGACACCCAGAGGCCCAAAGCTAACTACAGAAAATCCCATACACGATTACACCACCAGCACCAGCCTTGATACAAGAATGGATCCATGCAGAGAACAACCACTCACTGGATATTTTTTCCAAAAATTCTAGAGATGGTTGTGTGAGAAAATTCCCAGAAAACCAACTTGTCTGACACCATTAACCATACCACATTTATAGTCCTTTAAATCATCTTTCTTCCCCATTCTGTTGCTTTTATCTTGTCTACATGCCTAAATGCACTGAGATATTGTCATGTTATTGGCTGATTGGACATTTGGATGGACCAGAAGCCGAACTGGTGTATCTAATGTAGTGGAGGGAAAGTTTATCTGGCTTTTTTTCAGTGGGGAAACAGGAGTGGCCACTAGTGGACCTGTGAAGAATGGCAGAACAATTCAAGCTGAAGCAGGGTGAACAGTTGGACGTTAAAAGTGTTGACGATACAGTGTTGTCTATAAAATATGTAAAAGAAATGGTCAAAATGCCTTAAATTAAAAACAGAAATGTATAAATTTGTGTCCACGGGTGAAGGGATGTTTGTAGGCCTAATTTCACAGCATCAAAGGTACCAGTTTCTCCAATTTCATTAAGTTGTGACTCCCACTATGTATTCCAATAAAGTACTTTTTTAAGGAAGAACAAAAGGCTAATGTTAGCACAAATATGAGCCAACAACATGATAATATACTGCTAGTGCTGAAATTGCTGTTGTAGTTGTAACCCTGGTATATACACGCCTTTCTACTTATTAGACTATTATCCTGTTTGTGACATGATCGGCCTGTTTTTCAGACCACCCACGGTGTTGTCAGGTAGGTTTGTGAGGTAATTTCCCATCAGAGAATCTCAGATTCTATAATGATTTACCCAGATGTCAATATGTGCAATATGTGCTTAACCTACTGTCCTTTCAAACTCCAGTATTCTCTAATGTTAGATCAATTCTCCCAATGATAAAATTTGGAAATAGAAAATTGCGTTGTTTACAATGTCTGGCTCCGTTTGGACACCCTAGACCACGAAGCCACAATCTTTGTGGCTGTGACCCATTTTAGTGAAAGATTGATTACAAGGACATCTTCACTGCATGTAAGATTTTAACAAATAAACCAAACAGCTTCTCAGAGGATTTTTTTTTTTTTTTAGATAAGCAATAAGACTTTGTAAGAAATAATATTAAATTAAGTGAACAGACAGTTTTATATATGCCAGGTCTCA